>NW_006436543.1:1050259-1050642 GCF_000325575.1 Pteropus alecto | reverse complement strand
GGCTCGTGTGCAGGCGGCTGACATTGGGGTTTTCATCCCCAGAGGACATCCCCACTGGAAGCTTGCTCTTCGGGAGGCAACCTGAAAACCAGTCCTCCTCTCCCTCATCCCTTTGGTGCCTTCTTTGCCAAAGCAGCAGCTTACCCCTCTCTCCAGATGGTTGGACTGAGCTGGCCCCTCCTTACACTTAAGGGGACATCTGAGAGAATGAACTGGCCGCAAAGCTTAAGGAGTCAGTCAGAAATTGTGGCTCAAAATCCTTGCTGAGTAGCCGGACTGTAAGCTCCCTGCCTCAGCACACCATGAGTGAGGCCAAGCTGCAGGCAGTTCTGAGGTTCAAGGCATAGGGCCAGGTGGCTGTCTGGTACTTGTGGATACCTCCA
>NW_006436543.1:990606-1050207 GCF_000325575.1 Pteropus alecto | reverse complement strand
CGCAGGGCCAGTGACACTGCCTCTGCACTACCAAAGCCTCATAAGTTGAACCAAGACCCCACACATAGCCGTTGGAGCTCCACAGCTCGGAGGCCTGTGTGGAGCCCTTTGGTTTCCAATGTGGCCAGTTGGCTGCTCAGCCAGCCATGCTGTTGTTCAACTGAGGCAGTGCAGCATGGTGGTGAAGAGGCTCAGCTTTGAGAAGAGGTAGGCTGGGTTCAAATTCTGGCTCCCTGTGGTGTGGAAGCAAGTCACTTAACCTCTCAGCCAGTTTCCTTATCTGTAGAATGGGAAAAATAATCCCCTCCTCTTCTTAGAATTGTTGCCTGGATTAAAGGAGATAACGGATGCAAATGGCTTAGCATAGTGCTTGGTGTGCAGTTAGGCTGATTAAGTAGCACTCATTCATCATTCATCTATTCAAACACACAAACCTGTTTTAGGCACTTACTATGTAGCAAAAACTTGGCTAACTGCTAGAATTTGGAGAGATCAATTACTTATGCTGTGCAAATATGCAGAGAAGACTTAGGCTAGGGAGGAAATCAAGAAAAGATTCTGAGAGGAGGCGGCTGCAAAAGCCTAGGCCTAAGAGAGTCTGCTGTGCAAAGCCCTGAGCTCCGGCAATTGTCTAACGTTACTGCAGCCAGCTGCTTTCTCTGTGAAGCCGAGGGCCATCGATGTATCTGTGCATATGATTTCTGATATAAACATACATGTAATGCTATTAGGTTCAAATGCTTCCAAGCTGGTGCTTCGCAGAGGAATTATTTGCTGACAGTGAACATCTGTGGCCTACAGGAATCAGAGCTGGTGATGGGGATGCGGTTTCAAATTTAATAACATTTTTACTTACTGGTAGATGGGTTTCTGTTAAGCCCCAAAGGGCTTCAGAGCTAGGCTAGTTTGCACACAGCATATATACATAGGTTTGTTTTTATTCAGAGCAGAAGATAATAAATAGATGAGAATGAAAATTCTAAGTGGATAAAGGAAGTTTGAAGGAGAAAACAAAAATAAAAGTTCTTATGAATTACCCAGCTTAACGGGTTGACGGGCGATGCATCCAGCTGGAGCACCCAGCCACTCACTCAAGATAACTGACAAATTGATGTTTCAATGACTCATCTTTGCAACGGCAAGGTCAAGAGTAGAGGTTGAGAGACACTTTTAAATTTAATAAACCATCTGTAAGAAATGCATGGTTTTCAGTTCAGTATCTTTGGCCTCCCCATATAAATACTTCTGCATTAAGGTCCAGCACATGTTTAATTAAAATCTAAATTGCATTCAAGACATTTAAATCCGAAGAATGCCATTCTATTCAGCAAAGACCCAGACTACTAAACTGTGGTTCATATTTGAAAGCCCTTTAACTCTTCCTTCCCCAGTGCACCATTTACCATTTTCGCCTAGGCGCCAGTAACCTTGCTATGAATATAACTAGCCTCATTTCTCTTCCTGGCAGATACAACAACTGACATTTCATAAAGAATTCAGAAATCTTCAAATGATTCATCCCATCAGCAGCATAACAATAGCTTAGAAATACACTGGCTTTTCAGACATGGCTCTTACATGTCAGAGAATGAGGGCGGGGAGGGAATGCACCATATAGCCAATGAAGTCTACATAAAGAAGAATGCTAACTGCAGGGCTCCACTGTCCACCAGCAGTTCTTGCCCTGGATGCACATTAAAATCACAGGGAAAAGATTAAAGGACACCAAGAAGATGGAGCAACTAAAATTATCCCAAATTGCAACTGATGAAATTTGAATAAGGTCTATAGACTAGTCAATAGTATTGTATCAATATTAATATCCTGGTTTTGATAATTACATAGTGATTTAAGATGCTAACACTTGGAAAAGCTGGGGGAAGGACAAACAGTACCTCTTTGTACTAGTTTGCATCTTTTTTGAGTCTAAAATTATTTCAAAGGTTAAAAAAATAGGAAAAAGTAATCAGAAAAAAAATAAATCTCCCAGGGCACCTTTAAAAAATACCAATGCCTGGGCTTCACCTCAGACCAATTAAATCAAATCTCTGGGTACGGAGCCTGAATATCGCTATGTTTAAAAAGCCTCTCAGGTGGTTTTAATGTGTAGCTAGGACTGAGAACCTCTGTTTGAGTGAGGATAGGGGCGGGTGAACTGAGGCAGATCCCATTTATCACATCCTGCCCTACAAATTCAGGTGGGTCGTTTACTCTCGCTATGCCTCCGTGGCCTTATCTGTAAAATGAAGATACTTTGCTGTACTGGAGGATGTTGATAGTGTGAAGGTAAAGGGAGAGTGCAGAGAGAAAAGCTTTATAAAATTCCAAGAACTATGGAAACTCGAGGTGCCAGTGAGTCATTCCTTCTGAAGAGAGGCTTAAACACTTACGTGCACAGGTGACCTTTGGAACACGATGACATGCTGGTAAATTAGTGAGGGGTGGCCTAATGGTCAAAAAGTGAGCAATTCTATTATAACCAGGGCTTCCTTTCCTTCAGCTACCTTAACCCACCCTCTCCCTGCATCTCTAGTGACAGGAACATCAGTCCATGGGCCACACACCATCAGGTCCCGCTGTCAAAGTGCTTCCTTTTCCTTGAATGATGACCTAAAAGATAAATGGTGCTCTCTACTTATTAGAAACGCTATCTTCTCCTAGCTCTTGTTCCCCTTCCCACATCTACAATAGTGTTTCTCAAACTGTAGTGTGCAGTGGAATCCACCGAAGGGTTTGCGAAGACACATATTACACAGGAATGTTCACTGTTCACAAAAGACGAAAGGTGGGAATAACCAAAATGTCCATCACCTCGCGAATATCCATATAATGAAATATTTGGCCACAAGAAGGAAGTGTTTATACAAGCTACAACATGGATGAAACTTGAAAACATGCCAAGCCAGACAAAAAAGACTACATATTTTATGTTTTCATTTATATGATTAAGGCAAATCTATAGAGACAGAAAATAGATTAGTGGTTGTGTAGGGCTGGAGAGATAAGGGGTGATAGCTAAAAGGTACGTACAGGTTTCTCTTTGAGGTAATAATGTTTTAAAATTGTATGATGGTTCCACAAATCTGTGACTATACTAAAAACCATTGAATTGTATACTTTAAGCACGTCAATTGTATGGTCTATGGATTACATCTTAACAAACCTATTTTAAAATGTTTTAAAGTGTATATACTTCTCAAAAAAAAAAAAAAACCCACAGATTGCTGAGCCCCAACCCCAGAGTTTCTGTCCCATTCAGTAGATCTAGGGCAGAGGTAAGAATCTGCATTTCTAACAAGTTTCCAAATGATGTTGATGCTGCTGGTTCTAGGAACCACACTTTGAGAACCACTGATGTACAATAGTCCTCATAGTCTGATTGCCTGATAAAATCCAGGAAGTCTCTGTTCATGTCCTCTGGATATCTAGAGATATGTATATCTTTTTCTGCTTCCATTTTTTTTTTTTTTTTAATCTTGGGATGACAAACAGCATGAGAGAGTTAAGTTCTTAGGACACAGAGGCTGGTGCCTTGGTTGAACGTCGTAAGAGGTTCTAGTGATTTTGTGTTTTTAAAAACCTGAAAAGGTAATTCAGTGGAAAAATAAAAGTCTTTTCAACAGATGATGCTGGATTAATTGGATACCCATACGCAAAGAATGGTAGTTCAATACACAACTTGCATTATATATAAGGTTTGATTAAAAATGGAGCACAAACTGAATAAAAAACCTAAAATTATAAAACTTTGAGGAAAACACAGGAGAAAATCTTTGTGACCTGGGATAAGCAAAGATTTCTTAGATTATCAATAAAAAGAAAAATTGATGAAAGAAAAAATAAATTGAACATCAAAATTAAAGCTTTACTCTTCAAAAGACGATCAGGAGATATGAGAATGAAAAGGCAAGCCACAGACTAGGTGAAAAGGTTTGCAAACCATGCACATGATAAATAATTTGTATCTAGAATATTAGACGAATTTATAAATTTCAGTAAGAAAACAAACAACTAAATTATTTTAAATGGGCAAAATATCTAAACAGAGACTTCACTAAAGAAGATGTGTGGATAGCAAATAAGCACATGAAGATACTCATCTTTGTAAATTAAAATCACATGAGATACCATTAACACCAATTTAAATGGCTAAAATTAAAAAGATGAACAAAATAATAAAACGAACTCATAGATACAAAGAACAGATTAGTTGTTGCCAGAAGCAGGAGGTACAGGGGTGGGATAAATGTTAAGGGGGTCAAAAGGTACAACTTCCAATTATAAAATAAATAAGCTATGGGGATATAATGTACGGTACGGTGACTTTGGGTTAATAAAACTGTTTTATATAATTGAAAGTTGCTATGAGAATAGAACATGAAAGTTCTCATTACAAGATAAAAAAATTTTGTAAATATGTATGGTGACGGATGTTAACTAGATTTATTGTGGTCACTTCCCAATGTATCCAAATAGCAAATCATTATGTTGTATGCCTGAAATTAATGTTACATGTCAATTATACTTCAATTAAAAAAATAAAATAAATATCAAGTGTTGCCGAGGGTGTGAAGCTGGGACTCTCATACTCTATTGGTAGAAATGTAAAATAGTACAACCACTTTGAAAGACCATTTGGCAGTTTCTTAAAAAGTTAAATACACAACTACCATATGAGTCAGCTATCCCCACCCACAGGTACTTAAGCGAAATGAAAACATATGACCATACAAAGACTTGTATAGGAAAGTCCTGAATGGCAGTTTTATTTGCCAAAAATTGGAAGCTTTTTTTCACCTGTTGTTTAACCATGAATGAATAAACAAACTGTGGTATGATCCATACAATGGATTATTACTTGGCAATAAAAAGGAATTAACTATTGGTATATACTGCAACATGGATGACTCTCAAGATAATGATGCTGAGTATGAAGAGTCAGATAAAATACGTACTGTATAAGCCCATTTATATAAAAGTCTAGGACACGAAAACTAATCTACAGTGACAGAAAAGAGATCGGTGATTGGCCGGGGAACAGCGGAGGGCAGGGCTGGGAGGCAGGGATTACAAAGCAACATAAGGAAACTTCTAGGGCTAATGGCTATATTCATTATTGATCATTATGATGGTTTCATGAATGTATGCATATGTCAGCACTTATCAAATTATATACTTTAAATGTACATTTTATTCAATACCAATTATACCTCAATAAAACACTTAAGAAAAAGACTGAGAAGGGAAGAAGTACAGATAGGGGATAGAGACCACTCTTTTGCATAGTTTTACCGTAAAGGGAAAAGAGAAATGGGGTGTGGGGCGTGCTAAGGCTTTGTTTTAAAACAGGAGACATCATAGCATGTTTCTTCACTGATGGGAATAACCCAGAAGGAAGGGAAAATTGATACTGTAGAGAGGGGGGTGGGGGGGCACTGCAGAAGTGATAGCCTTGAGGGCCAGAAGAGGTGGGACCCAGCACATGTGTAGGGGGTTTGGCCTTGGGCAGAGTTTGGGCAGTCCCTCTCCAGCAGCAGGAGGGAAGGCAGAGGACCAGATGTGGGAGGCAGGTGGGTGTGATGCGGGAGCTTAGGAAAAGTCTCTTTTGATTATTTCTATTTTCTCAGTAAAATGGAAAGTAAGGTCATCAGCCAAGAATGAAGAAGAGAAAGTGGTTTTGGAGATTTAAGATGAGAAGAAAAGGTGTAAAGTAAGGGTCTTGGAGAGTAGGAGAGAGAAAAAGTTAGGAAAGCAGCACAGAAGACCCAGTAGAGGACAGGGGTCATGAATTTCCTGGTGAGACCAGTCCATACAGTTGGACAGTTTTCTTCACTCGCATCCTGATGCTAAGGTGCTGCTAGCACGTGTGGGAAGTAGGCCCTGTTCCTCTGGCCTTCGTACCCGAGAGGTCTTGCGGGCCTTCATCGAAATAACCCCTGCTCCCTATGCTCTATCTCCTTACTCTGCTTTATCGTTCTGCACATTTATCCCTAGCCAGCAGTGCTTTACGTGCTGCTTTGCTTGTTGTCCATCCTTGCTATGTGTCTAGTACTTAGAACAATGCCTGGTACATAGTAGGTGTTGAAGGGACAAAGTCTGAGGGCCTCTCCACCCATAAAAAGATCCCACGTTTTTATGTCCTACATCTCTATCCCAATTTCTTCTGTTGTCTGCTTATGCTTCTCTACCTTGCTGCATCCTGGGGGACTATATAGGTTATGTCTATAGGAAATTTCTTTCTGGCTTTGGTTGGGGCCAGTGGGGTCCACTGGCAGGAGTCTAGAGCAGCAGGAGAGTGAGGTCACAGAACTTATCATCTAGGATGGTTTCCTGTGGTCACCTCAGGCCAGCTGCATGTCAACGGCCGGTCCAACGTTGGTAGTCTCTTCTGCCCTCCCCCCTCATCCCTTCAGGACAAGGAGTCTTAACACTTCCATGACTAACCTTAGATTTCCTTACCCATTTGTGGTTTCCTTACCCTGCCCTGGC
The DNA here is from genome assembly GCF_000325575.1 of Pteropus alecto. NCBI lineage: Eukaryota > Metazoa > Chordata > Mammalia > Chiroptera > Pteropodidae > Pteropus > Pteropus alecto. The sequence goes on along the minus strand of NW_006436543.1, from coordinate 1,043,718 downwards.
CTATGTAAATAATCCTTTATTAAATCCCCTTAGAATGATCCCAATTCGTGTGCACCATCTGTTTCCTGCTGCGACTCTGACAGAATCCTTATCTGTGAATAATGATTTTAATAACTCTGAATTCCATTAGTGCCTTGCTACTCAAATGTGTCCAGGGGCCGGCAGCATATCATTACCTGGGAGCTTGTAAGAAATGCAGAATCCCAGGCCTCGCTCAGACCTATGATTTGGGATTAGCACTTTCAAAAGATCCCCTGGTAATTCCCGAGCATATTAAAGTCTAAGTAGCACAGCATTAGGGTATTCTGAGTTTTACTGAAGGTCTTTTGGGTGCAAAAAAAAACAAGGACTAGCTCAGAAAATGGGGTCTAACACCTCAGGCAGGAAAGGAGACCGACTGCACAGAAATCTAAGAATAGGACCCAGCAGAAGGGAAGCCTCCTGGAGACAGGACCTGGATGGTCAGCGTGGATCTCAGAGATCTCAAGAACGGGCATCTGCAGGACTTTGCTGCTCTGCCCGGATTCATTACACTCTACGTATTTGCCTCACGTTCCATAACCAACTGGAACCCTCATCATTTACTCTTTTATCTTTTTTGCCCGAGTTTTTACTTACATACGGCTTTGCATAACTCTGAATCTGAGCCCACTTTTTGCCTACCATGTGCTTCCTGGTCTGTCTCATAATCTTATTTTGCTGACTTCCTGAATTTCAGTTTCTGAGAGTAGGAACATTATTTGCCCAATCTGTCCCTGTCTGGGCAGAGGTTTTTGCACCAGCCTCTCTCATCTGGCCTTTAGATTAGCTGCCAATACCTGACGCAGCAGGCACTGGGTAATACAGTATAAAACATGTCTGCCCCGGGCTGTCTGATCAGCAGGGGCTGTGGAAGAAAATCATACTATGATTACATGTCTAGTTAAAATGGTCTTAAAAGATATGAAATGGGGATTTGAAATCTTGGTTGCAGGCTCTTTCCCCTCTGCCTCTGCTACCATTTCCCATCCTCTGCTTCCTCCCCACAGTTCCCAGGAACATCTGCATCTCCTGGCAGACTCCGACAGTCCTAGAGATGACTTTCCATGTTCAGGGTATTCCAAATGTTGTATAACAAAATTAATTACATTTAATTAAACTTATCCATTTTTTATAGCCCCAAACAAATCGAAAATGCCATGTTAAGCTTATGAGATGGCAGCCCTCCAAAGGGTTCTGCTCCTGGGTATATCTACTCTCGGAGACATAGGCAATTTTAGGGATCATCTTACATGAGTGAGTCTGATGAATGGCCTCTCAGCCTGAGTTAAGCATCAGGCAGGAATTCATCTTTGGGTACCAGGCTAAGCAGCTTTCTCACTCAAATAATCTTTCTCTTCTCACTTCCTTTTCATAATGACTAAAATTATGAATTTGCTTTTCTCTTTCCTCTACTATATGGTAGCAGGGGAGGGAACTACTTGGATTTCTCACAAATACAGTGTCTAGTATATGGTAGTTGCTGAATTAATGTTTATTGAATGAATGAACGCTCCTGATCATTGGTTATATGCCTCTCCCACCTCATGGACTAATCAGGTTTTTCCTGTGATAACTCCCCAAGTCTCAGTGGATTTCTTGCTCTACAGGTTTGACAGGTGACTGTGGTAGCTCCAGGTCTGTTTCACATGTCTTTTCACCTTGTGCCAGACTGAAGCAGTGTCCTCTCTTTGGTCCGTGCTGGCCTCAAGATGGAAGGCAGGCGTACAAAAGGGCTGAGGGAAACATCAGTGCATTTTAAAGCCTCTGCTTAAACTAGCACACAGTCACTTTCACCATATTCCAAGAGCTAAAGTAAAATACATGGCCAAGTCCAATATCAGTAGCATGGAAAAAATATGCTTCCCAAGGGAAGGAGGGGGCTGGAGTAAATATTTGCTAAACAAGAATATAATCTACCACGAGTTGTTACCTGAGCTTTTCTCAACACTATTATGATGTTTTAATTAGTTTTCAAAATCAGCAAACTAAAATCGCCTACAATGTATATATTAAGGTCAGGATCCATTCAGCTCCAGGGACAGAATACAACTCAAAGCAGTTTATGCAAAAAAGGAATTTACCAACCCATGACATAACTGGGAACTATGAGGAGTAGATTCAGCTAATGTCCAGGGGCTCAAACAATGCCATCAGGGCTCTCTCTCCATCTCCTCACTCTGCTCATTGCAATGTGTTGATCTTATTCTCTCCAACCTCTCAGAGTCGGTTTCCATTTGCTAGAGGAAATGGCTGTGAAGGCACTTACAGAAGGCCTTGAAGCTACTATGTGCCAAGAGATTAGGTTTCAGTCACAAAGCTTTATATTTGGGATTTCTATAGATTTTATAAATGACAGCTAGCAAATTTCCAAGTTTAAGTTAAATGACATCTTTGAGAAGGCTAATTTAAGAATACTAAAAATTCACTGTTTCAGGAATTGGCCAGGCATTTTAAGACTCTTCCCCTGAGAGTGCTCTAATACTACTAGACACATGAAAACAATAATTTTAATAAGAAATATGTTTATTTTTAATTGTCTCAATTCAAAAATACTCATTCTTTCTTGGGGCTGGTCCATCGTATTCTCTTTAAAGATATTAAATAATCAAAATTGTGAGCAATTCTATTTAACAGTACACAGTAAAAAAAGCAACACAGGAATTCCTAACAATGAAACAAGGTCTCCAGAACGTGCCATTAAAACAAAGGGAGCATTTCCAATGACAAAAATGTAGGAACCCATGGATAAAAAATTAACAGAGCACATGCTAGAAAATGGGATCAATAAATTTTATCATCCATCCTCACTCTGAGTTTGCTCTGGGATGGCACAAGCACCTCTTATGAATGGGGCTTAGAGATATGATCACTTTTGTCTGGAGAATGAGTCCTTTGGACATGGGACTCATGTTACCTAAGTTCCTCAAAGCCTATTGTTTTTTCAACTTGTCCACATAATCATGACCAGAGGTTTTAAGGCGAAGACAAGAGCAGGAAGTATTTAGCTTTGACTTTTGAGCAGATGTAACACGAGTTCTTCATCTTCTGCTAAAGATAGGCCCGTGTCCAAAGGCTCTAAGGTTTCCCACTTGGCCTTCTTTCTGTTATGACTTGTGGGTCCCGTGTCTTCCACTTCATTGTTGTTCCTTTTCCTCATTCCCTGCTTCTTCTTGGTATCACTGGTAAGAACAAATCCAATGATTTACTTTATAAATAAGTTTATTATTATGAAACCAAACACTTAAAATAGAACAAAATTACCAATAACAGATAGTTGGTAAAGTGATATTATTATTCAAGAGAGAAAGAAACTATAACAACTTCAGGATATCTGTGTCTTAAGCAAGTACCTTACCACTAATGGATGAGAAGAGAAGGCCTAATTGTCATGCACTGAGCTCTGTGCGCAGTAGTCTGGACACACTGTCTCATCAAATCCTCACAATAATTCCAGGAAACTGTGGCTATATGATCCACAATTTGAAGACATGGAGAGGTACATAGTCTGGCTCCAGACTGGCTCTAATCTGTGCTTGTCTTGCCTCATCAAACTATTTAAAGTTGGATGATCCTTTAGGTGGCAGTCAATGGACTAACAGATATCAGGATACCAGGTGCTAATTCTAATATCTGTTGCATTGTGATATATAGATCATGAGTAAAACAAAACCTGAAATGTTAAATTACAAATTACTTAAGACATCAAATAAATTTCCTCATTTAAAATCTGTATCTAAGGCCTATATAGTCTTAAGAAAACATAAACATTATTTTCATATTCTGCACACACCTGAAGCATAGACTCATAAAAATAAAGCTAATTTCTGAAGATAGAGGCAATCACTTGATACATTAAAAATTTAAAAAGTGAAATATCCCCAAAGCATTCTGAGATACCATCGTCATATTCGAAGATGACCCAATTACTGGATAGAAAATTAAAACAAAAAAAACCCATCTATCAGAAATTAAAACAAAAAAATCATCTATCAGGTGAGACACTGGGTTACATTCTTTACACAGATCACATCATTTATCTTCATGAAAATCCTTGGTGTGTGAAGCATTAGCCTCATTCTACAATGCGGTTAAGAGAGGTCAAATGATTGGACCCAGATTATAAACACAGGATTCACTCCCAGATCTGAATTCAGCCCAAAGCCAGGTTATTGAAAGCAATTTGAGTTGACTCACCTCCACTAACATTTGGAGGGCAGTAATGAAAATAATTAGCTGTGGAAAGACATTGGTTTGGCACTGACACAGTCAGACCTTGACCAAACAACTAACATTTCTAAGACTCAGTTTCCTTATCTGTGAAGATGGGGATTATATAATTTACTTAGCAGTACTGATGTAAGAATTAAATAAAATTATAAAACGGCAAGAACATAGTAGTGCTTAATCCATGTCAGTTTCTTTTCTGCCTATAAACTACTCCCTTTCAAATAAATTCTTATATTGATGTTATATAATAAACAACAAAATATCATCACAGAAATTACATTATAGTCCCAGCACATGCTGCATTCCAAAAAAAAAAAAAAAAAAATTTGCTGAAGTTTCAATGGGCTCTATTACTCCTTAAGAATATAGCTTGGATAGCGAAGTGAATGTGCCTAATTAGCATATCCATTTATGACCAGCTTGAAGCAAAACTAAATAATTTCCCCATGTACCTCTCAGAAATGCCCAGTGCTCTGACTCAACAGCCATACTCTTTTACCACTGGAGGAAAGACAAACTAGACAACATTATGAGGTTATGTAAAGCCACAAATAATTGAATTTTTAAATAGTGCCTGGAAAAATGAACATGAAAGCGTGCCCTAGGATGGGAATTCAGTCAGCAGAGAAAGTAATTCTTAATGGAAAGGGGCCCTAATAAAAAATATTGAATCCTAGTCTGCTTGAGTAGGGCCAGTTCTGTGCCAATTCCACTGGGCTAGAGTATTTTATTTGGTAAAATACTTATTCTTACCCTGTCTGTACTTCAAGTGCATTTCAGAACAGCTCATCAGAAGTAACCTAATTAGTGGGCTTTACTAATGCATCTTTTATTAATGTGCACCTAAACCTTATATTCCCTACAGAAAATAATAGCTGGTTCAGATAATAAAAGGAAAATGGGAAATTTACACAGCCCAAATATGTTCACAATTAGTAGCTCTGCTGCTTTGCAGACCAATTCAAATTCTAGAAAGGTATTTCATACTACTTTCTATAGCAAATAAATGCTAATTTGTATATTATTAAACAATAATATAGATATTCTACAGATAATTCACCCAAAGTGGGTATAATGTAATGAATCTAGAGAACATTTAGTAAGAAGATAGCAAAATATGGTCACAATCTGGTCTCTTCCAAAAAGAATGGTGTGGCATTGGAGAGTGATATCAACAATATGGCTGAATAACACGTTCCTCATTCATTTCCCTTCCCAACAACAATCTGGTATCCAAGAACGAACAAAAGTGCCTTTGTGGGAGCTGTGGGATCCAGCATTACACGCCCGGGATCTGGGAGGAGTCTCATCAAACTGTGTGTTGGGTAATAAACATATAGACCTTGGTCCTGGTTGTGACCCCTGCAATGTCCCATGAACTGGCTCTAGTCCCTCTTGACTGTGAGAGAACACTGTTTTAGACAATCACCTAAAGATGAAAGCACCTTTGTGCAAATTCCAGTTTCCACTGCAGAAGTTCCAGCATACTACTGGAGCAAAAAATATGAGTTTGGATTCATTGGACAGAGTAAGAGAAACAGTTTGACTTTACTCACATCACATCTCTGCCAAAGCAGCACAGCTCAGGGCCAAGAGAGATGTTCTCGGCCTGTGACTTTTCCCTTGGAGGAAAGTGAGAGCATGTGAGTGAGTGCTTGGCTTTCCTAGCTATATAGGATGCTGGTAAAAGGGGCCATTTTTCTCTTACCCCATTCTGAGTACTAAATCGTAAGCTGCAAGACTGGTTAGGTAGAGGATAGGAGAGTGCCAGATAGAACTCTCCGAGGAAATTAAAAGGATGCGGATCCTACTAACTGCATCACAGACTCCAACAAGCCCACCCATGAATCACTGAGGATGCCTCACCCACGGATCCCTCCAACTGGCCCATGGGAACCCCCAGTATTCTGCATGCCTCACCACGCACATCCCCAACCCTTTTGGGCTCCCAAGAGCAGCAGTGAGAGTGCGCTTTGGCAGATGGCTAGTAAGCATGTGCAGGTAGCCAACTCAAATCTGTGGGCCAGGCAGAAACCACGAACTTCAGCTTTAGTGCCTCCCTTGGGAAAGCAAAAGGGAACTAGTCAAGACTTAGGTATATTGTGTTTTAGGATTCAGAAAAGGCATACAAGCTTAAAAATTCTTCCAAGAAAGGGAGCCAGAAGTATGAACCTAATACTAATAGATATATACAGAACATTCAACCTAACAGTAGTAGAATAATTATTCTCCAATGCACATGGAACATTCTTCAGGATAGAACATATGACAGGATACAAAATGGGTGTTAGCAAACTGAAGACTAAAATCACACCAAGATCTTTTCTGACCACAATGGTATGAAACTAGAAATTAATAACAGGAAGAAACTGGAAAATTCACAAATATGCAAAAATTAAACAACACAATCCTGAACAACCAATAGATTCAATGGAATCAAAAGGGAAATCAAAAACTATCTTGAAACAAACAATAAACGAAACACGATATACCAAAATATATGGGATGCAGCTAAAGCAGTTCTAAGAGGGACATTGACAGTGATAAATACCTACAGAAGAAAAAAGATCTCAAACAACCTCGCTTTATACCCCCCAAAACTAGAAAAGAACAAACTAAGCCTAAAATTAGCAGAAAGAAGGAAATGACAAAGATCAGAGTGCAAATAAATGAAATAGAAACCAGAAAAACAATAAAAAGATCAACAAAACCAAAACTAGTTTTTAGAAAAGATAAAGTTGACAAATCTCTAGCTAGACTTTTAAAAAAAAGACACAAATTAATTGAGGAAAAAAAGAGAATATTACAACTGATAACAGAAATATAAAGAATTATGAAAGACAACTTTGAACAATTATATGCAAACAACTGGATAACCTAGAAAAAATAGATATATTCCTAGAAAATTTCAACCTACGAAGACTGAATCATGAAGAAATACCAAGTCTGATGAGACCTATAACAAATAAGGATATTCAATCAGTAACTGAAATCTCCTAGAAAATAAAAGCCCAGACCAGATGGCTTTACTGGTGAATTCTCCAAATATTTAAAGAAGAATTAACACCAAATTTTAAACTCATCCAAAAAACAGAAGAAGGAATACTGCCAAATTCATTCTACAAGGCCAGCATTACCCTTGTACCAAAGTCAGATAAGGATACTATAAGAAAACTATAGGCCAATATCCCTGGTAAAGAGATGTAAATATTCTCAACAAAATACTAGCAAACTAAATTCAAATGTAGCTGCATTCCAAGGATCATACACCATGATCAAGTGGGATTTACCCCTGGGATGCAAGGATGGTTTAATAGACCCAAATTAATAAATGTGACTCACATTAATAGAATTACAGTTTAAAATCACACAATCACTTCAACTGATGCAGAAAACCATTTAACAAAATCCAACATCCATTTATGATAAAAAAAAAATCAATAATGACAAGCCTACAACTAACATCATACTGAATAGTAAAAGGTTGAAAGCTTTTCCTCTAAAATCAGAAACAAGACAAGGATACTCCCATTCAACACAGTACTAGACATCTCAGCAAGGGAATTAACACAATCACTTCAACTGATGCAGAAAACCATTTAACAAAATCCAACATCCATTTATGATAAAAAAAAAATCAATAATGACAAGCCTACAACTAACATCATACTGAATAGTAAAAGGTTGAAAGCTTTTCCTCTAAAATCAGAAACAAGACAAGGATACTCCCATTCAACACAGTACTAGACATCTCAGCAAGGGAATTAGACAGGAAAAAAAAAAAAAAAAAAGATGATGCTGAAGAAATGAAAGTCATCTAATCTAGCCCAGAAAGAAAGAGGTAAAACTGTCATTGTTTGCAGGTGTTATGATCTTATATATAGAAAATCCTAAAGATGTCACCAAAATCTCTCAGAACTAATCAATGAATTCACTAAAGTTGCAGGATATGTAAATCAGTAGTGTTTCTATAAACTAACAGTGAATTATTTGAAAAACAAATAAAGAAAAGGATTCTATTTACAATGCATCAAAAACAATAAAATTCTTAGGAATAAATTTAACCAGGAATGTGAAAGATCTGTACACTGAAAACTATAATATTCCAATGAAAGAAAATGAAGAAGACACAAATATATGGGAAGATATACTGTGTTCATGAATCAGAAGAATATTATTAAAATGGCCATATTATTCAAAGCCATCTATAGATTCAATGTAATCTCAATCAAAATGGCATTTGCAGAGGAAAAAAAAAAATCCTAAAATTTGTATGGAATTACAAAAACCCCAAATAGCCAAAGTGATCCTGAGAAAGAACAAAGCTGAAGGCATCACACATTCTGATTTCAAAGTACATTACAGAGCTATATTAATTTAAAAAATAACAACAACAACAAACAGTATGGTGCTGGTATAAAAACAGACACAAGGACCAGTAGAATAGAATTGAGATCTCAAGAATTAACTTTTGCAGATACAATCAATCAATATTTAACAAGAGAGCCAAGAATACTCGATGGAAGAAAAGAGAGTTTCTTTAATAAATGGTACCAAAAAACTAGATAATCATATACAGAAGAATAAAATTAGATTCTGTCTTACATCATTCACAAAAATGAACTTCAAATTAAAGGCTTAATTAAACATAAGACCCCAAATCATAAAACTCCTAGAAGAAAACATAGCAACAAAGCTCCTTGACACAGGTCTTGGCAATAATTTTTTTGATATGATACCAAAAGCATAAGCAACGAAAGTGAAAAACAAAAGTGAGACTACTTTTTTTTGAAACTAAAAAGCTACTGTGAAAAAGGAACCCTCATACACTGCTGGTAGGACTGCAAAATTGGTACAGCCACTATGGAAAACAGTATGGAGGTTCCTCAGAAAACTAAGAATTGATCTACCATATGATCCAGCAATCCCACTATTGGGTATTTACCCCAAAGACTTGAAAACCCATATCCAAAAAGATATTTGCACACCGATGTTCATAGCAGCATTATTCACAGTGGCCAGGACACAGAAGCAACCAAAGTGTCCTACAACAGATGACTGGCTAAAGAAGCTGTGGCACATATATACAATGGAATATTAGCCATAAGAAGAGATGAAATACTGCCATTTGCGACAACATGGATGGACCTCGAGATAATCATGCTAAGCGAAATAAGTTAGACTGAAAAAGTAGAAAATAACATGAAAGAGCTAAGAATATACAACATGAAAAGAATAGTCTCTTCGATAAATGGGAAAGCTGGATAGCCATATACAAAAGAATTAAACTGGACCTCGATCCTATATCATACATTAAAATCAATTCATAATGAATGAAAAAATGAAGATAAGATGTGCAACCGAAAAACGTGATAAAACTCCTTGACAATGGTCTTGGCAATGGATTTTTGGATTGGACGCCAAACTGAAAGCAACAAAAGCAGAAATACACAAGTGGGACTACTTCAAACTAAAAAAGTTCTGCACAGAAAAGGAAAGAAACAACAAAATGAAAAGGCAACCTATGAAATGGAAGAAAACATCTGAAAACATGTAAACCATGTATCTGATAAGGGGTTATTTAATATCCAAAATATTTAAGGAACTTATACAACTCAATAGCAAAAAAAAAAAAAAAAAAAAAAAAATAATTGGTGGAAGAACTGAATAGACATTTTCCCAAAGAAGACATACAGATGGCTAACAGGTAGACAAAAGAATGCTTGACATGATTAATCAGGGAAATGCAAATCAAAAACACAATGAGATATCTCTTTACACGTGTTAGAATGACTAACTGCTGGCAAGACTATGGACAAAGAGAAACTTGCGCACTGTTGGTAGAAATGTAAATTGGAATAGCCCCTACTGAAAACAATATGGAGGTTACTCAAAAAATTGAGAATTTAACTACCATACAATCCAGCAATCCCACTTCTGGATATATATCCAAAGGAAATGAAATCAGGATCTCAAAGAGATATCTGCACTCTTATGTTCATTGCAGCATTATTTGTGAAAGCCAAGATATGAATACAACCTAAGTGTCCATGAACACATAAATGCATAAAGATGTGATACACACACACACCACAAATATTATTCAGCCATGAGAAAGGAAATCTTGCCATTTGCGACAAAATGAATGAACTTTGAGGGCATTATGCTAAGTGAAATTAAGTCAGAGAAAGACAACCGTTGTAAATCATTTACATGTGAAACCTGAAAAAACTGGATTTATAGAAACAGAGAGTAAAATAGTGGTTACCAGGGGCTGGGGGGTGGAGGAAATGGGGTACAAACTTCCAGTTATAAGATGAAGCTCTGGGGATCTAATGTACAGCCTGATTATAATTAAAAATACTGTGTTACCTTAAGCTTGCACATTATCACAAAGCTGGTGGGGGGAGAGAAACCAAATCGTATGACATTACAGAAGCCTCTACTTTATTGACATACTAATGAATTAGGCAGAAGGGTTCTGACCCCATCTAGTTAATGTTCACTGGGAGCTTACTGGATCCAATTAAGCACTAGGGATTTTATTACTGGTTAACAGTCTAATCGTATGTAATAGTGAATTCTAGTTTCTTAAATAATTTTCTGGAAGTGCTGGGAGAGACTCTTGAACTTTTCAATCAATAGTTCTATTAGGTGCCTTATGGCAGCACATCATTTGTGCAGCTGACCAAATAGATGGCAGAATATTCTGAAAATAATATGTCTGCTGAAAAAAAAAGAAAACAAAATACAGGTGGGAAACAGTGGTAACCCTTGTGAGAGTTCCTTTCATGAAATAAGTGTACTCCACTGATCCAAAGGAGGCACGGAGGCTTACAACATAAACTGACAACTAGGTAGTGGCCTATGAAACAGAGCCGGGAGTCTGGGCCTGAGCTCTGCATTATTTTTATAGCAGTAAAAATATAATCCGTGTGATTTAAAGTGCTGAACTCTCCACATTCTTCAACTGTATGAGGCAAGTGTCAAAAGGAGCATGTCACTGCTCAGCATTGAGAGTACAATACAAGACTGATAAAAACACAACTTAAAAAGGAAACGCATGGCTCAGAGCACTGAAAGCTCCACTAATGCTGTAAACGAAACAACCAAAGCAAAAGAATTCAGAGCTACTAATCTTTCAATAATCCAAATAATGAAGAGATTTAATTAGTGATGTCTGCTGTGTCATTTAAAGAACTAATCATATAACAAAACACAGAGAATGTGTAACTGAACCAACAAGGCCAGACTGTAATATATGATATGTAACCAGGGAATGTAATGTGTAAACCTAACCAACAATATCTGGAAAATTCTACTTTGATGACTTGGAAATTTTAGTGAAAACTGCTATATAAAAGCTTGTCACAATAGCCAATGTAAACATTTGAGCCAATTTATTCATTGCTAATAATAAAGAGAAGATATAACATTTGAATGTGATCTCGATTTTAAAACCTTCATATATTAACGACTGAATTTTAAATAAAATCATGTAACTTTCTTACTTTCTAAATTCACTGAAAACAAGCCTCAAAATTCTCTCAGAAATAACAGATTTTTCTGTTATAGGTTTGAATTCCTGATTTCAACATTTATTTTTCTCAGGTACTTACAGTTACCTAGTCAGACAGAATAAGAGTGCAGTCTGTTCCATTTATGAGAAACAAAAAAAGGAGGAACACCCGAACATATGATGGTCAGCCTACCTCCTGGTTCCTCTTCCCAGCACTCCTCATATGGGGCCCTCACTCATGAGATCAGACACTGTGTGTTCCCACTTGTGTCCCTCTGTAATGTAAGCATGGCACTTCCCTCCTGCTGGGTTCTGCCCTGTTTCAAGATTCATCTTCAATTCTTTATCTTCTAAGAAAGGTACCCGAACAGCCTATTAAAAGTGATCTCTTTCCTCTGAATTCAAACACCACTGTTTATTAGACATTTTGCACCTACTGTTGCTACTTCCTAACACTAAAGTGATTTTTTTTTTCACCTGTATGCATCTTAACTCCCAAATAGAATATAAACTCCTAGTGGGAATGTAAATCACCACAATTACCTTTCAAAAGTCATTCAAGTATGCATGCCCAGCAACTTCTCCTCTGGGAATTTATCCTCAGGAAATAATTAGGAATGTGTATAAAGATTTAGTTACAGGATATTCAAAGCACAGTCATTTGTAATTTCTGAAAGTTGGAAACTCATATGTCCAATCATAAGGGATTCACTTGTTAAATAAGTTATAATGTTTGAAACAAAATATGATGTAGTTATTTAAAAAATATTGCAGGAATTTCTTTATTGACACTGAAAATATTGGGTATAAAACTAACAGAATGAGACCCTATATTTGTTTTAAAAAGGCTGCATATATATTTACATAGGAAAAGATTTGGAAGATTTTTTTCAAATGTTCTTTTTGCTGGTATATGTATCTTCTGATTTATAAATAAAGTTTTACTAGAACATAGTGACTGACGCTCGTTTTTACATTATCTGTGGTTGCTTAACCACTACAAAGGCAGGGCTAAGTAGCCCTCAAAGTGCAAATATTTACTACCTATCCTTTTACATAAAAAAGAGGGCTTGTATTAGCCCTCTAAAAACAACCCCTAATAGAATAACCTCATTTCCTTGAGAGGATTATTAGACTGGTAGAGCAGGAAAAAACGTATTTAGATATCAGCAAGGCATCTGACACAAAATAACCTTATGGATAAAATTGAGACATAGGATCTGAATCTTAAAACAGTTAGAGGAAACCAAAACTGAACAATTAAAAACAACCTTGAGTTTCCTGAAGGTGTATTTACAAAGTCATTTATACTATCTAGACCATCATGTTTGGATTCTATTGTAATCCTTTGTATTAAGTTTAACTCAGTATATCTGGAATATGCTCTAACCATAACAACTTTTTTTTTTTTTTAACTTTCCATGTAACATCTCTGGAATGTATACATCTCATAATGTAAAGACTATTTCTTCCCCACCAACCCTCGCCCCAGCCGGTTTAGTACTAAAATGGTTGCTCCTTAAAACCAGCTACTTAACAGTGATTCAACTACTGCTCATTAAAGATGGCTTTACAAAAATTCTGGAACACATCTTTTCTGTTAACGTTAACTGAGTTATACAGGCTTTATCATGTAAGGCGAAAACCTTTTAACTTAAGATGCTTGTATGCCAAAAGTTTTTCCATTTGTTGTAAAGGTACAAAACAACTTTTCATTGAAAAAAAGTGGTATAAATGATAGATGAGGTTAAGGGAAATATCTAAAACCCATTAAACACATAAGTTATTGAACCAGAGTAATCCAAGAACAGAACTATAAAATGTAAACATCATAACCCAGGTTTTGGTTGCTGAGCTTACGTCCTAATGATGTGGAACCACGAATGGAAAGAATTTCTGGGGAACTGGGATAGTCAGGAAGGAATACTGGGAAGGTTAGGCCTTGGTGGGATAATAATCAGGGACAGAAGTTCTAGGAGGGGAGAGATTTCTGCTAGGTGAAGGGTCTCAGCAACAGTCTTTGGTGTTTTTATTAAAATTAAGTACATTATTATTAGTCTTAACTCAGACAAGAAATCTTAGCTTTGAGAGGCTGGGAAGAAGATTCCTGAAAGGACAACCCCATTTAAAAGGCTCTGCTAACTTGGTATTTCATGTTTGGAATAGGATTTCACCCCATATATAACCAAAATTAAAAAACAAACAAACAAAAACAAATATTTTAATAAACACAGCCTCCTTTAAACTATAAAAATTCTTACTGAGTGGCTAAAATTTAAAGCACTGACACCTAAAGCTGGCAAGGATGCAGACCAACAGGACTCACTCATTGCTGGCACGAACGCAACATGGTGCAGCCACTTTGGAAGAGAGTTCGACAGCTTCCTAAAAAACTAACTACTCTCTTTCCATATGACCCAGCTATCACACTCTGTGGTATTTACTCAAAGAAGCTGAAAACTTATGTTCACACAAAAACCTGCACATGAGTGTTTATAGCAGCTTTATCTACAATTGCCAAAACTTGGAATCGACCAAGATGTTTTTCAACAGATGAATGGATCATACATTGTAGAGCACCTATACATTGGAATATTATTCAGTGATAAAGAAGAAATGAGCTTTCAGGCCATGAAAAGACGTGAGAGAACTTTGAAAACATATTGCTAAGTGAAAGAAGCCAACCTGAAAAGGTTACATACTGTATGACTCCAACTCTATCACATTCTAGAAGAGGCAAAACTGTCGATATATTAAAAAGACCAGTGGTTGCCAGGGGTTGGATGGCAGGGAGAGGAAAGGGTGGCGAGGGAAAAAGAAAGGATAAATAGGTGGAATATAAGGGGTTTTTAGGGCACTGAAACTATTCTGTAAGATACTGTAATGGTAGATGCATATTATACATTTGTCAAAACTTGTAAAAGGTACAAAACAAAGAATGAACCCTAATGTAAACTATGGACTTTGGGGGACCAGTATGTGTCATTGTATGTTCATCACTGATAACAAATGGTAATAAAATATTGATAATAGGAAAGGCTGTGTATCTGGGAACTGTACTTTTCACTCAATTTTTACTGTATAAACTATTAATCGCTTTTAAAAAGTCTAATAAAAAGATATGCATAGTTGAAAAGAGTTGATATACCATCAATACATAACTTAAATTATTAAGCATAAAAATACATTAGAGTTTTCTCCTCTTATCCTCAAAGAATGGCATACAGCTTCAATTTACAACCTGAATTACCTTTACAGTCTTCAAATGGAGTACTCGACCATCTCAACTTCACTTTCTCATTCTCATGTGCCTTTCTAATGAGTTGTCAATTTGTAGACTAGAATAGCAGCTGTTTCTTGCCCTCACCACCTTCCATAAAGCCAACTAGGATCACTGTTAGGAGAGACACACGGTGATGGATGATAGGGTGAAAAAGTGTAGAGAAATTGCCTTTGGCAGGAATATACATAACTGTATAGTCATGATTATGCTATTAGGGTAAATATTTAAATTTTAATAAATGTCAGAGGAATTCAGGGTTAAAATGCTAGGATGAATTATTCTTTAAAAGAAGGCTTTCAATAATTCTTCAGGTCTTACCTCAAAGAAGTTTTCCTAATCACCTCATATAAAATGAAATTTCCCAATTCCTCTCATTATTCTATAGTTTCATGGCCTTTATCACCATGTCTTTTCTACTTTTTATTCTTTATGGTTTATTTTCTACTTTTTGTTTGTTTCTTTATTTGTTTATTTGTTTATTTCTGTCTTCCTCACCAGAGTGCAAGCTTTATCAGGGCTAGAATCTACTCTCTCTTCTGTATTGCTCTATGCCAGGCACATAAATTTTTAGTCTACTGAATACCCCGAATAATAGAACCATTGAAAGAAAACAGACAGGTAAAGGCATTTCTCACATTCCAATCTGGTGATATGAACTCTCTACCTGTATGTTGAACAGGATATATTACTTGACATTATTTTCGCTATACCATTTATCATTTCAACCTAGTCTGCAGCACATTTTTGCAGACTGTTTTGAACAGAGGGCCTGCCATGTTGCCTATCTGGGGCTTAATGAATGATTTTGATGAGGCAGAAAATGGAAAGCAGATTTCCCAGAAAACATTAAATTCTATTCTTGTAAATATATAACTTATTTTAAAACTACCACAGTTTTGCTTTCGGTAATTGAAATGATTACCAGAGATTAGTGACCCTATTATGTATCATACTCTGCTTTCCTTTTACCTTCATTAGATCTTCACAATAACCTTGCAACATAATAATTATCTTCATTTGACTGAAGAAAAAATGAGGGTCCAAGAGACTGAGTAACTTGTCTATGGTCCATGACTTATAAAAGAAAGTAAGATTCTTTTCTTAGAAAAGATTCCGGTCTTAAGGTTCTTAAGATTCAGGTCTGTTTTATCTGACTCCAAAAGCCAGTTTTCCCACAGGGCCACGTAGCCTGCCTTTGTTCAAACATAGACTTAATTTCACAAAACTCCTACTTCTCCCCATATTACAAAGTTTCTGATAACATGACATGTAGATTAATATTTCCAAACTAAATGCAGTGGTAATGTGGGCAAGGCATTCAGTCTCTTGGTTCATAGAGCTCATGTAACTCATATCTTACACCAATTAGAACAACTATTTTTGGGATAGGATGCTTTTGAGCGAGCCTGCCAGGAGCAGACGTTTAAATTTCTACGCATCGATACAGAAAGGCAAAAGGAGAGAGACTGATTCGCTTATATTATGTTGTTCCATGTAGAGGAAACTACTAGGTCTTATTCCACTTGATTTTTAAAATTCTTTCTCTGGACCTAGGGAGACTTTAGACAACAGACTTACAGACATAGCAAGGGATGGGACGGGACAGATGATACAATACAAAAACATAATCATTAGTGCCTGCCATAAACAGGAAGACCACTCATTGTTACTTTAAATAAAGTGTGAAGTAACTCCAATGAAAAGAAATCAGAACGTCCTCAGTAACCTAGAAACCGCATTTCCTACAAACAAGGATGCTGCACTGAGAACCACTACTTCAAGGCTGGAGAATGTTCCAAGAGCTGATATGACTGTGGACAAGATACCACAGAAAAAAAGACCTCCTGGGAAAACCTGTCAACTTCTTCCCTGGTATGTGAGGTCCATCCAGAAACACAGTGTAGTGGAGTAAGCACTAAACTTCCAAAGATCCTGGGGTGAGCAGTTGCAACAATTAAGTTATAAAATGGCAACTCAAACCATGAGGGATTATCTAAGCCTAACACTGTGCAACTAGAAAGTGTCATGGTGCCTCATGGCAGAGCTCCTAACTTCTGTAGTGGCTGTGTTTACTCATGTACAATTGGGAGCAATTGTACAAATGAGAGTTTGTGTGTGTTACCGCACAAAATGGAGGAATAACATCACTGTACAAGCCTATTCAGAAATCTCGCAAAAGCCAGGACAAGGGGCTGCTAGAAGCAAGCACACTATAGTATCTGTGCAGCTTTTCAACCTCTTCCTTTACTCTTTCTTTTCTGGAATGCAAAGGAAAGGAATCAGGTGAAACTAAAGACTTATGTAGCTGCAAACTAGCTGAGGACTGAGGTTGAGAATGGTAAATATTCACTTACACCGAAACCCATGGGTGTCCTTTTACAACACGCTGCCAAATTGTGTGTGGAAAGCTACCAAGAGTTTAGCACTTGAATGTCCAGTTTGTATAAAACTCGCTATCTGCATCCATATCAATAAATGTAGTTTAGACTTTTTCCTAAAGAATTTTAAGCTAATGATAAGTGAATCTGAGACCAAAAGAATTCTCAGAAATCTTTATGTCTATCTTTAAGCACTGGCACGCTGTTATTCAAATATGTTGTACCAGAGACTTTTCTCATCATCATAAATTTTAATTCACAAGGCCATGGCAACGGTCCTAATGAAGATTAATTACTGCAGTACATTCCATAAAATCTGCCCAGCTTCCTTCTGAAGAAGGCTACTGCATATAGAAATTGAACTAAAAATGTATCATGTCCTTAATGTCTCTTTTCTAGCTGCTTAATACTACAAACAATTTAGTCAAAGAAAAGATTTATTGTCTGAGAGTTCATTACTAACATAACTGCAAGAGCAGAAGATATCCTCTTAGATCAGAATTCTAAGTATCAGAGAAGGTTGAGAGTGGTGAGAAGGAAACAGAAGGCAGAGGACTGCAATCACACTACTGATCCATGTACACGTGTCATTTGAGATTGGCAAAAAGCTTTGGTCCCCAATCCATCTTCCTTCCTATCTTCCTTTCTTCCTTCCTCTCTCTCTCCTTCTCCTTCCCCTTCTCCCTCCCTCCCTCTCTCTCTCTCTATTTAGGCTCATAAAGACACTTGATAATTGGAAGAAAATTTATGACCCTTTTTCCAGATAAATGCATGGGAGCATCTATGCTGCATGCATACACATACCATCATTTTGTGAACAATTTCCAGCTTATCCAGAGTTCAGGTTAAGAATTTCTGTTCTGCAGCAATATAGAAAACATACATAATTATTTCTATTCCCCAGATAAAAAAAAAAATACCCATACAAATTGGGTTTATATTACATATATTTTTCTCACTACTCATCTGCATGTAGAACACTTTGTGCTTCTCAGAAGCACATCAGCTATTATCCTCGACTACGTTCACTGATTAGTTTTCAAAATCAAGATCATCATCTACCCAAGCATGTCCCCAGTGTTCCAGCTATCTGGCAAAATTGTCTTACACTTTAGTCTTACTCTTCATTAGTCCTTCAAATGATTCCAAGAGAGAGAGAGAGAACCTAATCTTCAACAAAGTTGTTCATTAGAGAATTACCTAAAATGGCAAGAACAAAACCAAACAAGAACCAAAAGCTAAGTATGGATACACCCTAAAATTCTAAAAGGGGGGTGGATAAAGGAATTATGGTGTAACTAAGTGATGGAATGTTATATATTTTCCTTTGGTATTAATGCATTCTACATGAAGGAATGTGAAACGCAAAAATGATGATCTTAAGAAAGTGTCATCCTCAACGATCTTTTCAGTGGAGGCAAAGTTGCCATGAACCAGAATGAGGGCAGCATCCAACAGAACACTACTAGGTGGTTCATCACCCTTGCTGGATGGTTCATCTCTGCCTCACGGAATCCCAAGCCACTCATCTATCTTCTTAGAGATCCTAGCACTTCTGAAACCTGACAAACTCATAACTATCATTGAGTGACAGTTATTTAATGGATGGCTACATGACAGAGGAGTAGAAAATACAGAGCAAAAACTGAGACTACAAGTAATTATCAAACTGGGAGCTTCTGAAATCTCAAATTTCTCAAAATATGTCTTCCCCTTCCCAACCCTCAACCTGGAAAATAACACCTTCCTTACTCAATGGGTAGCAACCTTTCCCTTAAAAGTCTCAAGACCAATAATACTCCCTTTCCTCACCCCAACCCCAACAATCTGCCTTGGAAGTTTCTCTATTCATGACATACATCACACAGGATACTTTTGTTTTGTTTTTAGGGCAATGGCAGAAGGGAGAAAGACAAAAGGTACACAATTTAAAGAGAGTCAAGTACATTAACTCCTCTTGTCACCCACAATTCATGTTAAGTTCTGTTAAAAGCTCTATGAAATGAGATAGTTCATGGAACTTCATATTTCAGAAATAAGAAGAGATGATAGAGATTTTCTCTTGAAAGCTGCTAGGCATATTGGAATCAGGGATAAATTTCCTGAAATTAAAAATAAAAGGAAAGAATGGCAGGCATCAATAAAGTCAATATGCCATTAAGCTGAACTGACTTCTTTCCACATCTGCCACCTACAACTAGATTCATCAAAAAACAGGATTCAAGTAAGTGAAATTATAGTCCATAAGTATTTTTCTTTTAACAATCACCTAGACTTTGAATGAAAAAAATCCCTTAAAAAAAATCATCCCCTATATTCAGCACCAATAATTCCACTAAAATTTATTTAAAATATATAATGTGCCATACTCAACCCCAACCAGTTAAGAAGGAAATGAAAATGCTTTCTGGGAAGTTTCCTTACCCAGAAATTCATCTTTGACTCATACATATTTCTTTTCCAGGTGAAAAGCCTTCCATATATTACAAAGCTGACTGTAAAGTCTTGGAAGAGTAGTTGCTGAGCAAAATTTACTAAAAAGATGTCACAGAGCAACATCAGGAGAAACCATAGAGATTAAAGTGGTTCACCTCCTTCATGGAAGAGATAACTAACTTTAAGATAGGCAAGTTTACTCAAAAACAGAAAACTCATACGGTACAGATTTAAAAAAAAAAAAAAAAATGAACAAACCAAAAACTCCAAACAAATGAAAAAACAGCCAAAAACCCTTGATTGGTCTTTTGATTCAGTGCTGTGTCAGACAAGGCAAAAAGAACAGTTAAATATATTGTATAAGAAACATTTACTCTGAACAGGAAAAGTATCAATCTATATAGAAGTTATGTCTAAATTATGCCAATGGTCTCAATACAAATTACAGATGTAATTAATTGATCCTATGCCACCTACCAAATACCCCACCATATAACAATTCTTTCTAAAGCAACCTGCCTTAGCCAGAGACCATGGTCTGTGAAGAAAGGATTGATGTAAATCAGTAACTCTAACCACAAACTTTTTTTTTGAAAAGGTTAAGATTATAAATATTAAAAACTTGATTTGACTGGATAATGACTATCTGGAATATCTAGCTGCTTCTTTTTCATCATATTCAATACTCTGCAAATTTTCACATCATTAGCAATTCACACAAAGATGGCCATAAACCAAACATGATGAATGCTACCAGATATACAAAAATAAACCTTATAATACATGCTCCAAACCAAACCTCTCAGCTTGTGGGGCACGACTAAAAGGAACAATTTTAATGAAAGAGTTTAATTGGAATATGGTTAAAGATACTCTTCTCTCACTTCAAAGGCCACACCCTTTAATAAGGGTAATTTATGCTTCTCCCTGCTCAGTTAAGACAAACTTACTTCAGGTTTAGCTTTGATGTCATCTCATTTTAGGAAGGTCTTCTTGATTTACCAAGGCCAAGTTACATCCATCACTTACATGCTCTCCAAGTTCACTCCGTACCTCCTCCAGGGCACAAATCACAGCACTTATCTACCTTCACATTGTTTTGTAAAGCCATGCTTAGCTATCTGTAACCTCAACTAAACTAAAAACTGTGAAAGCAGGCAAGGTATTTTTCTTGTTTAATGTTCTATGCTCTACACCTGCAATCACTAGGTTTGGCACATGATAGCTATTTAAAAAATTCTTATTTGAAAGAATGGATGGAGGAAATATTACAACAAGCTAGAGACTAACAGATCAAGTGGATATTTTTAACTCTTAAGTGGAATGTGATTTAAATAATGCTGAAGGTTCTTACTCTAGTTCTTGGTACCACATGTAGAAAGCTTGTCAAAATATTTTTATTGTGAAAGCATTATATTGACTATTTGGGAGATAAAGCATTATATTGACTATTTGGGAGATAAAGAAATGAAAAATCACTTAAGAACAAAAAGACCCTTGTAATATTTGAGGTTTTCACAGCTTGGTATCTGAGAATAATGGAGCTATTAATGGCATTATTCTTAAAACTCCTTCAAAGGAACTCAAGGTCACATTATTCTCATTGTCCCTGGAACCATATTATAAACAAGAGATCTCTTTTTGTCATGCTAACTTAAAGGAGCTGAATCTTGCACATCAGAATCCCTTTGGAATCTCAGTGTTAGAGATGACAATTCTGATAATTCTACAGAGGACTGAGGATGGTTTAAATTCTACTGCAGCTGTGCACTGAGCTGAGGAGGACAGAGGTACAAACTCTTTAAAACTCTGTCAGATCTCCCTGAGGAGGAATTACTGACCCCAGATTCAGTCATTCTCCATTAAACCTGGCTTTCTTTTGCCTATTTCCTACTAAGTGTCCTTCCTTCCATGTGGAGACAAAAGTGTTACCCATATTGAATATTTATGGATCATAAAAGTGAAGGAAAAAGAAATAATCAGAGAAAACTTTCAGAGGCTGGCTCATGCTAGTTACCTTGGGACTAATAGCCATTTCCTAATTGGTGGACCTAGTCCCTTAAGAGTAAATGCAGAGAATAAACTACTGGGAGAGCTAAGATGACCAAGAGGCTGGAACATTAGCTGTTCCTACAATTATTGAGTGGAGGCTAGAAACAACACAGCAAATAAAACCTGTCAACACGCTGGGAGGGCCCTCTAAAGTAGACATCACAAAATCTTAGCATCTAGTCATGTTTATGAGAGGCATAGAAGATGTAGCAAACTTGGAACAGTAAAGGAATAGTATATTGGTTACTATTATTATATAAATACCAACAGCAGCAGCAACTACTATTGTCAAAATTCTAGTCTGTATGGACTTATTTGTGAATACTTTTTCTTATCCAAAACACTTGGTTTCAGTTTACATATATCTTTATTCATTATCTTTGAGGTGATTATAAGAGAGAAGAGAAAGGGGCAAAATGGAAATTAGAGTATAAACAGAAATTTTACATGTAGACTACTACTTGTAACTTATCCTAAATCCTGCCTTCTAGTCCAGGAATAGCAAATAAGTTTTATCCTCTGTAGCGATCTCAGCTGATTGACAGAGGCTATATTGGGAAGGACTGCTTGGGCTAAATGGAAAGGAATATGTAGACAAATCCTATTCCGGATGGGAAAATAGGTGCCAGTAGTATATATCTGCCATCCTAGGTCTAGTTCAGTAGTTCTCAATTGTGGATTCTGCTCCCCAAGGGATATTTGGTGATGTCTGAAGATACTGCCGGTTGTCCCAACTGGGGAGATGCTCGTGATAGAGGCCAAGAATGATGTTAGACAGTGTATAATCATCCCCAAGCTCCCCCTCCCCAAACGAAGAATTATCTGGGCCAGAATGTCATTAATGCTAAAGCTGGGAAACCATAGTGTAGTCAAATCTATCCTACAGTCCATGGATCAGGTCTTCAGCCAAATTACATCGAATTTGTCTTCAGGAAGTTTTCCTAAGCTTTCTTTCCTAATGCTATAGTAATTCAATATAATTGATTGGAATATTAGAACCAGGGAATCAATTTGATTTAGGCAGTTCATATTGATCTGTCCCTAACTTGTACTGCCATCACAAATTACTATTTTATCTCTTGACACCTTGGTTTCTTTGTCAGGAAGAAGGGATTGGACTATATAATTACTTTTGATATACAAAAGACAAACTTCTACAAAACCCTTGTTGATATTCTCTTCAACAAAAGACAATTTTTCTTTAGCTTAAGACAACTTTTCCAATTCCTTTCAATCTTTACTAATGCAGTTATTAGCTGTGCCTGAAATTAAAACTATTCTAAGTTTCATGTAATGCTTAAATATTTTCCATCTGAACCTGAGATGCTTTGACATCTCAAGGTACTTCTTCCTTCTTGTCTATCACTATTAACACTATCTAACCTTGGCTTCTTCCAATTCTCCAACCATCTATTGTGTCATCTCTTGTATCATTTACGCTGTTAGGACCAATTACATAGCTGCTCATCATTATACTTCCCTTTTTAACTATGTCTCTTTCATCAATCAATTAATCAATTTAAATATTTCAGGGTCTTCCTTGTTCTTATGACATTAATATTGGGGATAAAAGTAGAGGCTGGAGCTAGAAGTGCTGGGACAAAAAGACAGGGTTTCCAGCTCCAAAGCATTTACAGGATAATTAAGAGAATGAAAGACATGAAGCTATTAGAGAACAAGTCATATGACCTAGGTGGTAGCAGAGAAACGTCACTATGAGGGTAAGAAATGCCAGAAGAATGAAATGTCTGCTGTGCATAGACTGAGGATGACTATCATAAACTATCATAAAAAAAGTTAGAAAAAAATTCTTATGAATCAGATACAGAAGGAATGCTGACATCTTGACAATGACTTCAAAGGCTGGTTCCATGTCTTAGAGGTACGTTAGACAGATATGCAAAATATGGCTGCATAAAAACTGCAAGAATCAATTCACGGTCCCTCCAGAGAGTGAAATTACACAGAAATATTTGGAAGTTAATGATATAAAGTCAAATGTGTTAAGTTAGATCATATTATATCTATCAAAATGGAGATCTCATAAACCAACCTGAAAAAGGAACATTTATTATAAGAACAGAAGGTGTACAAACTTAACCATGCAGATAGTTCATCAAGGTGTTGACATATGCACCAAGGACTTTTATGAAGCAAAGTATGTATGTTTATCTTTTAAGAGTCAATTTATAAAGATTAGGAATATGCCCCGAACCTAAATTACTTACCCATAAGGGTATACATTTACATATTTTTCTAAATCCTAATTAAATTATTTTCACCCATGGTGCCTCTCATGTTAGTAAAACTTATGTCCACTACCCAAGTAGCAAATGTTTCAAGTTTCTCGCATTTTGGATGTCATTTTCATAATTACAAAATAATCACATTTAAATGAGCATAAGAATAAAAGGAAGAGTAACTCTGAAATGACCTCTCTATAGCATTTTCTCCTAAGGGGGTAATTTTTTTTTGAGATCTTTTCATAATGTTGTTCTTACTTAAAAAGAGATTATGCTCTCTGTGGCCTATTTCCCCAGCTCTGAATCTGTGCTAACACTCAGGGGTTCAGTCAAGCTTCCTCTTCTCTTCAATCATATTAACTTCATCTATCATTAGTACCTACTTTCTGCCTAACACGGCACATTGATTTAGAATGTTCATGAAGTTCAATGTCCTCGACTTTAAAATTGAATCTCAATGTAATCTAATACATAGTACTCTGAAAACAAATGCTGAGCAAGTCATATTATTATTCAATTCACCACATTTCATCTGTTTTTGACATGGTAGCAAGTAAGTAGATTTTAAATTGAGAGAATTTGTCAAGGGAAGTTTATGTAAAAGTTTTCCATTATTTTATATATGTTACTTAATTTTATATCAAAGAATATGAAAGTATAACGGCCTTTTCTTTAAATTCAGAAAAATTTTAACAACACTCTCAATAGTGTCCTTTGACAGTGAGTCAAAATAAAATCCTGCCTGTCTGCAATAAATATACCCTAGTGTATCAAATACTTAAGCATAAAGGATTCAGAAAGTAGGAGACAAGAAAAAAAAGAACAGAAAGAAAAACAAAATACAACTTTTATAACATTCGTATCTGTTAACAAGAATTAAAGAAACAATAGGAGAGCCCTTAAAATGATAAGTGCATGTCTCTACATCTTTTGGATTAAAAAGAGAAGACCCATGTACTTAAATCTACCAATGGTAAAAACATACCTAATTTTATTTTCCAAATCTTCACTATCTGAATCTTCAGAGCTTCTGTATTTATCTGGATCTGGAAGTGTGCTCGGATCAAATCCATCATCATCATCATCATCATCACTCCAATCCAGAAAAGCTTCTTCTTCATCTTTGGCCTAAGAAAACACAAGAGAAACTGTGGTTTAAGAAAACAGCTGATGAATAATTAGGTCTTATTTCTAAACTCAATACCCCTCTAATTTAAATACTCAAATTAGAAGCCTTCTATTCTGGTGAAAGCCTGTATGTGACTTTCAGAACCATAATCATTTGCAAAAAGAAAACTCATGTCATTTCAAAAACAAAATGAAATAAAATATGGTTCTGAAAGTAAAT
Organism: Pteropus alecto; assembly: GCF_000325575.1. Taxonomy (NCBI): domain Eukaryota; kingdom Metazoa; phylum Chordata; class Mammalia; order Chiroptera; family Pteropodidae; genus Pteropus; species Pteropus alecto. The sequence continues at coordinate 1,018,211 of NW_006436543.1, read as the reverse complement.
CACTATTAAGTTCCTCAAATAGAATATGGGGGAAAACTATCAGTTTTATTACTTCTATATAACTTAACTATCAAAGAATAAAGTATAAAATTTGTTTCAGTGCTCCTATCCACACACATGTAAATTTCAAGAAAAAAATATATAATTTTATATTTATATGTGTGTGTGTGTGTGTGTGTGTTTATATATAAAATAAACTATTAGGTGAAAATATAAAAGGCCAGGAGATAGAGTACAGACACTTTTTGTCTGATGATTTTGATCATTTTATAACCACCATAATCTAAGTCTTAAAATAACAATCAGATATATACGAGCTCATTAATAGTAAGGGGTCTTCTAAATTCAGGTGTAAGTATAAAGTCACTAAGAACAATGAAAAAAGAGAAGGACTACCAAGAGATAAGAAAAGCAGTAATACAATGAAGAAAGTGGGAAGTTGCCATTAGAAGCAGGAAGCAGCACACTTGACAGCATACTCGTCTATTTGAAAATAATCAAAGATATCAACGAAAATTGAACGCCATCATATACTCAAGAACACTAATCTCTTGGGCTACAAGATAGTTCCAATTTTCCAGTCTGATGCTCTCAAAGGAATTTGCTGTCTGAAGGTGGAGACAGAGTAGACTCAAAACAATTCTCAAGTTTTTTGGTCTCGGGTAACCTTTACACTTAAAAGTATGAAGGACTCTAAAGAGTTTTTGTTAATGTGGATTGTATCTACTGACATTCACTGTATTAGATGTTAAAAACTAAGATGTTTTTTAAAAATTTATTTGAAAATAACAAATACTACATACTAACATAAATAGTATATTTTCATGAAAAATAGCTATAATTTCACAAACAAAAGAACACTGTTCTATATTTTTGCAAGTTTCTTTAATGTCTAACTTAAGATAGCTGGATCCTCAAATTTGCTTCTGCATTTGATGTTTTTCTACTTGAAGTATATTAGGAAAATCTGGTCTTCTCAGAGATAGCTGGGAAAGGTTTTGAGGAATAATTTAATAATGGCCTTTTCAGATAACTGCAGTTACTCTTCTTTGATACCACAACAAACCTTGATGAGTGGTAGTTTCTTAAAAGTAGTTGCAATGTGGAATCTGAAGCCATATTAATAAACCTTTATTTACTGCTACATTAAAATCCACTGGTCTACTTTGCATTTTGAACAGATCTTTAATCAGTGAAAAATTTTGTAACCTCATGCTTCAGCTATTTGGAAAATACTGATTCACTGAATTATGCAGATTTTCCTTATGTCGATCTTCATATGTTGACACATTTCATTATACAATATTTTAAAAATCATGCTTGTTAATATCACCATCTATAATACCATATGAAATGTCTTTCAAAGTATTGGGGAGTTATTGGTGATTACAAGTTTTCCAAAGTCAAACTGGAAAATATTAGTGAATACAAGTTTTCCAAAATTATAAATTTTTCTTAAAAGCTCAATTTTTATCATTAGCAACAAATATTTTCAGGTTTTTCTTTGAAGTATAAACAAGTGTCATTTTCCTCTGGTTGCCTTCAAAATTTTCTCTTTATCATATAGTACTTTGACTACGTTATATCAAGGAATAGTTTTCTTTGTGCTCATCCTTCCTGAGGCTCTGTAAAATTCCTGGATCTATTGATTAGTAATTTTCACTAAATTTGGAAAGTTTGAGGTCATTATTTCTTCAAATATTTTTATATCTCTTTCTCAGCTCTTCATGATTGCAAGAACATGTATAATGGACTACTTGACAGTTCTCTTAGGTTTCGTTAATTTTTCTTCAATCTTTTTTTCTTTCTGTTCTTTGGACCAGGTCATGTCTACTGGGTCTTTGGGTTTGCTGTTGCTTTCTTCTGACATGTTACAACTGTTTTTGACCTCATCTTTTTTTCTTATCTCTTACTTTTCAATTCTAGGACTTCCAGGTTTGTTTTTGTTTTATTCTGTTTTAAATACAGTTTCCACTGCTTTGTTGAGATAACCTATCTTCTTATTCATTCATATCATATTTTCCTTGAATACTCTAAACATATTTAAAATAGCTGCTCTGAAGTCTGCTAAATTCGAATCTGGGCTAAGAGTTTCTACTGACTGCCATTTTCTTGGATATAATTCACATTTTCCTGCCTAACTGTATGTAAAATATTTTTGAAGAAAACTAGACACTGTAGATAACACAGAAACACTGAATTCTGTCACCTTTTTCTGAGAACTTTTGGACTTGTAACAGTTATCTTGCTTGGATTCAAACTGCAAACTCTTTCTAATCCAGGGTACTAAGCTACTTATATCTGTTTTGTTCTTGTGGCTTCTAATTGCTGCTTTTTTTAGCCTAATTTCCTATAGGTCTCCCCTTAGAACCTGTGAGATGTGACACTTAGCCGAGGATTTAGGCAGAGCTGGGCTCACTGTCCTTGTTTCTGTGGTTTCCCCTAATTTTTAGCTACTCTGTTGGCTTTGAGATTTATGTTTTGAGCTCTGTACTCTTTGACACTTCAAGTAGAATGTTTCATTTAACTGTATTTTAACACCTAATACTATTTAATATGCTCTGTTAGCATTTATTATAAAGTGGCCCTCATAAAATGTCTACAATATAGTAAGAGAAATAAATTAGACAGTGAGACAGTATAAATACCTCACTCAACATTCCAGTGTATTTATTCATTATTTGAAGGAAAATACTAACTCAGAATGATGAAAATTTACTTTTAAAAGGATAAAATATTATTTGGATTTGTGTTAATATGATTTTTTTTTTTTGGTAATTGACAAAGTTCAAGTCTTGCTATTTCCTGACCTGTAAGATGATCTCACTACTGATGCCATATCATATTGTTTGTGCTGCTTTACACTCCTCAATTCACGACAATGACAAATGATTTTAAGTTCGCAATCACTCCTTTCAGAAACACAATTTCACTAAAAGTGTAGGGACAATAGATAAGACATTTTTATATTGATCTTTTTTATCTTTGGGTTTATTCCTTGAATGAGTAGAAATATATTACTATAAAATATGTAATATCTATATTATAAAAAGTATAATGTGCCTTTATTTAAAAACAAAGAAAAACACTGTCATCTACAAAAACACAAATCATAAATAAAGTCGCTAAGATACTGCCATAATGAAAACATACTGGAGAAAAGTACTGTCTTTCTGGTGAGGTCTAGTTTAGAAGTATGCTCTTCCTAGCTACATAAGATAGCAAAGAAAATGGACATTCTAGCTGCTCTATCCTTGTGATTTCATGAATTATTTAAAAGATAATTTATAAATACGGCACCGTAATCATTTTTATCTCCTTCTGAACTCATTTTCATGGAAGACAGCACAAATATTGATATATCTATCACCTCCCAACTGATTGTTGACATCTCAGTGTGTTAGAATACCATCACTGGAAATTCGCTGCTATCAGTAAAAGAAAACCATTTAAGTATTTTAGCAGAAGCATAATTAAATTTGTACCTTAGAGATACTGCACGCTGGCAGCAATGGAAAAGGTGATTGGAGGTTATAAGATCTGAAGGTAGGATATCAGTGTAAACACTATAATAATCCAGGTGAGATGAAGGATTCAATGAAGAATGTGGCAGTGGGCATGAAGACAGGGGACAGTTATGACAGCTGTTAAGGAAGGAGAACCAACTAGACTCTATGAACTACATGGGTACATAATACATTCCAGAGAATCAATATGTCCAGCATAATTGTACATGTTAAACATGGTCTAAGAAAGCAGCTTAGTGAATATTGTGAAGATGCCTTACAAAAATGCCTCTATTCAACAAGTCTTAATTAAGGAGCTATTATATTTGCCAGACACGCTGTGAGGTTCTGGGGATGAAGCAGTGAATAAGACAAAGTCCCTGCCATAACAATAAACTGTTCTAGAACACTTAATCTCATAAACATTAAAATGAAAGCCAGGTTCTGCTACTTCTGGGGAACAGCCCATCAAGAGTGAATTGACTCTCCTGGCCCTGCTAAATGCCTAACATCTTATAGGATGCTGCCTTCAACTCACAGATCCCTCAGCATGTAGCTGAATGATTATAGATCCTCCAATCAACATGCCTCTCTTTTCAGGTATTTCCAGTTGGAAAGCTGCAACCACTTCTCCCTCACTAGTCATTCTCTCTTCTCTCTTCACCCTCTCAGCTCAAAATGAAACAAGAACAGAGAACCCCTACTGTCACACCCATACTCCTCTCTTAAGGCCCTGAGAAATTTTTTAAAAAGTAGGTCACACACACAAAGAGATCAGAGTAAGGTTACCTCTATGAACTGGCTGTTCCTGAAATATAGTTTCAGAACTTCTGAGGAAACTATTTAGCCTAAAATAGGAATGACTTTTCCTAAAATAGTTATTTAGAAGACTCATTTATAAGTAGGGCAGATGAAAATATCCAGAAAAAAAATGTAACCCAGCTAGCTTTACTGTTGTTTTCAGTTTTGATGATGGGAAGAAACACAGATGAGAAGTGGCATTTTCCTACAACAAACGTACAAAGCACTTTGATTTACATTATCTTACTTAATCTTCAAACCCTATGAAGTAGGAAGAAAAAGAATTGTTGCTCCCATTTTCAAAATTAAGAAACTGTGATTCAGATGACTAAATAACTTAACCAAGGTCACGCAAACCTGGACATACCCTAGGTCTTCTACATCACCCTGAATCTCAACTTTTGCCCTAAAGCTTTGGATTTTCTACTTGTTCAATGACTTCTTCAAAAACAAGCATATTTTGTAAGCTTCATAAAACATAGAGGTGCTTTTTATGTCAACTTGTGTGTTTCCATCTTCACTTTCACTACCCTTGTCTCTTAAACTTCTATTCTCCTTTTTGTGAATACTGCATAGCTTTCTAATGAGCCTCCCTGTAATTATTCTTCCCCTCCTTCTAATCACTCCAATTCTCTATGCTGTAATTGGAAGGTCGATTTTTTAAAAATTAAGTTTCAAATCTGATTGTATCTATCACCAGCTATTACCAACCCTTTAAGACACACTTTCTTTAAGGTCCAGGAACAAGGCTACCTTAGAGTCTTCACACCTGCTGTTTCTCTACTGGAATCCTCTTCTACTTTCCCTTGCCTGGTCTGTGGTTTTTGTCTGACACACCAAACACGTGATGTCAAACACCAATTCTCCACAGCCAAGTGAGTGTCCCACAGGTCCATTCAATTCTGATATGCAGAGTGAGCATAAACCCCATGAGTAAAGGCCTCAGTCGCACAAGAATACCCACACTTCAGATGCCAGGTACAAATCGGGTCTCCAAGCTACCTGCAATTCTGCCTGGCTGACTACAAATTCAGGGATTCCCATGACCCCCTCCTCCGATTTGGTAATTCTTTAGAATGACTCACAGAACTAAGAGAAGTGCTCTACTTATGATTACTAGTTTAATTATAAAAGGATACAACAACTCAGGAACAGCCAAACAGAAGAGACGCATAGGACAAAGTATGGAGTGGGGATGGGGTACAGAGCTTCCATGCCCCCTCCAAGTTAGCCACCTTCCCCAGCACATCAGTGCATTCACCAACCTGGAAGTTCTTGGAATCTTATCGGTCCAGAGTTCTTGTAACTCAATTTCCAGCCCCAACATCCTCTCAGGAAGTGGAAGGTGAGGCTGAAAGTTCCTAATCATGTGTTTGGTCTTTCTCGTAACCAGCCCCCATTCTGAAAGTGTCTAGAGATCCCACCTTGAATCACTTTATTAGCATAAACTCAAGTGTGCTGGACAGACTCCTAAGGCATAAGAGTCCTATCACTCAGGAAATCCCAACGGTTTTAGGAGTTCAGTGTCAGGAAACAGGAACAAAGACCAACTATATTTTTTATTATACCACACCTGGCCAACTACAAATCACCAGGTCTCATACAACACATGCTGTATTTCCTTTATTTCTTTTTCCTTTTGAGATATTCATAGCTACAGTTAAAGCAAAAACAAAAATTAAATCCTAATGTTAAAACTGAGAGAGCAAAAAATGTCTCAATAAGAAATGTTACAAACTTGAAGCTTTAGGAAAAGAAAAAGCAAAGTTACATAACTCTAGAACATCTCTGAGAAATGGAGAGGAGGGTTGATGTGAGAGTGAAAAAAAAAAAACAAAACAGATTACTGTCTTCTACAATACTGAAAGTAAGAGATTGTCGCTTAGCACCATAGTAAATTTTATTAGGCCAAAGACCTTAAATGTTTATTTAAAAAAGGGAACGAGGACATGGTTCCATAGTGTAGCGGTTAGCACATCTGCTTTGCACGCAGAAGGTCCTGGGTTCACGCCCCATTGGAGCCACAGTCTATGGTCTATGGCCATGCCATCCTGAACAAGCCAGATATCTGATCTCAGAAGCTAAGCAGGGTTGGGCCTGATTAGTACTTGGATGGGAGACCACCTAGGAAGACCAGGTGCTGTAGGCACAAATAATAATTAAAAAAGAAGGGAATGAGACTTAATTTCAATTTACGAGGGAGTGAAGGTAGAAGCCACATTGCATGCAATGAATGAAAGAGTGAATGGGCACGCCTGCTGGTCAGTCAGTGATTATCAGTGAAGAAATAAATTCAAAGTCTAAATATAGAGAATTATCTTTACTGACTTCCTACATACCATACAGCTTCATAAAATAAAATAACCTTTAAGAATTATATTTAGATTTTAGTTATTTAATTCCACTTAGGATTTTTAAAAAGTCTTAAGGCTGAATGTCACCTTTGATACCACATAATTTCATGAGGAACAATTTCAAAATTCATGATAAACTATTTCTGATCCTGAAAAGAATGTAAAGATTGTGAAAAGAAAATTTTAGAGAAAAATGAAGTATTCAAAATACATTTTGTTCTCACTGATAGAACTTCATAACAACTTTCTAAGAAAGCACTGAGAAAATAATACTTGATAGTTTTCAAATTTAAAATAAAAATTCCAATTGTTATAGATAGCCAACCATCTTCAGTAGTTAGAGATGGATTGACTTTTGAGATTTACCTAAGCTATAAATCCTAGGTATAAAGTTACTTAGAGAAGAAATTATCGAAACTTTTTTCTAAATTATAAACACAAAAAAGGTTAATGATGTTACTAAATGTGCCTATTGAAAGTGAGCATCTATCTTCTAAGGCAAATGTGCAAAACAGTAAACACAGGAGCAGCTGACAGTGCTAATCACTGCTCCTGCTAACAATGTTGTAATACTAATTGAAATATTTTAGAGTATTTTCAGTTTATTTCTGTCTCCTAGAAATTTATTCCATAATGGTGATGTTGGACATAATGCTGATTTATATAGCTGGTTCTTCGGTATCTGGCCAAAGTGTGTATTTTATGCACTTCTAATATGTACTGGCTGAACTGCACTTGAAAACCCCAACTTTGCTTAACAGCCCTGGACTCTTCAATTGTGAGGATCCTGCCCAGAAACATACGTCCTTCCTAATATCCAGAGTTTGTAAAATAGACATTTGTAAAATAGAATGGGAAGAAGGAAATACATTTCAGCTCTGGTCACCTAACCATACAGGAATTTGAGAAGAAAGAGGGAACACAGGATGCCAGGGAATGCTAAAAGCAATATCCAGGAGAACAAGCAGAAGAATTGGGGCAAGGGCCACCTGTTTACAGAATTTCTCTCTTAAATCTAGTAGTCTTTAACTGAATTCCAGTCAGTACTTCTTTATTATTTCCAAGCATTCCAAAACAATAAGAATATTTGACTGTAGGACTATGAAGAGGCAATATAAATAATACATGAATTGAACATAGTTAAGAATGGCAGACAAAGGGCTGCCACATGAATATTCAAAGTCTCAAAGAGCAAGTCCCAAATTTGGAAGTATCTTCAGAATTTGGACTATTCATCCAACAACTGTTTACTGCACACTTACTGTGTGCTGAGCATTGCTATAAGAGAAGAATGTAATCTACAACAGCATGGCAGAAGAGACTATGATTCAGCATTTTAACTTTAATGAGACTTTTAGCAAAATGAAATTTCTTCTAAAACTGCTTCGCACAAAATTCATTATCTTCCTAAATTGCTTACTCACTCGCTTACTTAATATATGAATATCTCACAGAATACCAAGAATGCTACAATTTCAGAGTGCCCTATTAAGTAATACTGCATTTCATTGTCGGCCATTTTTGTTTCTCATTTTTTTCTTTCCAAAGGAAAGCTACACTAAATATTAAATAAAATACAAATTACAAGTCCAGTTTGCCATTCTTCTCACGATAACAAAAACTTTAATGTGTCACAAGACTCTTGATTGTTCCACTAGTGGCTAGCTGTGAGTTCTTAGACAATTTACTGTTTCCTCATCTGTATATAATCTAAACACTGCCATTTACATTCAACGTTGCTGTGAGCATTAAATGAGAAAAGCATGTGAAGAACACTACAATAATGTTTATCATCATTATTTAAAAAACCATACAAACTGGGAAAAGACATTCCAGCAGTTTGGTGGTCTTATCCTTCTTAAGTACTCTCCTGCTTTCTCCAAACTGAATTATAACATGGGTAGAAATGTGCAATAGATTTAAGTCTCCTTAGGAAGTAGTGCATTCATATTAGAAAAATATAAAAGACTACACACAAAAGAAAATTAAAACTATAAAAATGATTAAGGTTATGAAAGGTGAAAGTATCTATGTTAGAATGAACCACACTACTTGTAGAAGGTGGTTCAAGCATAAATAAAGCACTACTTTGTAAATCAAGTAGTAAATAGTTCAATGAATAGAATAAAATAACAAGGATTGGTACATGCGACATCATGAATGAAAAACTCAAATGTACCTTGCTAAATGAAAAAGGACAGACACCAAAGGCTACCTACTGAATGACTCAATTTATATAAAATTCTGGAAAGGAAAACCTATAGGGATAGAAAAGAGATCAGTCATGCCACGAGCTGAAGTTGGGAGGAGACAGTAAGAAAAAGTTTTTTGAGATGATGGAACTATTCTGTGTCTTTAATGGTGGTGGATGCGTTGACTCTATGTATTTGTCAAAATCCATAGACATGAACACCACAAATAGTGAATTTTACTATATGTAAGTTAAAAAATAAAGACCCCTCAAGAGAATATTTTAATAATATTTAAAAGTGTTCACAATAAATTAGATTATCAAGACCACAGCAATAAAAAATATGTATAGAGGAAACTATGAGCGGTAATGACTGGATCACAGGGTCCCATCCTTTCACCAATCAAAAAGTATCTTACAATGAGTAACTAATATTTTTGAAATTGAAGAGATAAAATATTGCTTTTAAGAGAGTTTAAAAAAAATTTGTATGGACTCTCTAATTAAATAATAGAGGGGGCTTTAGAAGTTCTTAGCCTGGGTTCCTGGAAGCCACAAAGCCACTGAAACAACATGAAAAATATTCTTAATATATATACATATGCATTTTGGAAAGGAGGAGAGCCATAATCTTTAACAGCCCGTAAGCAACCTCCTCCCCACTCTAAGTCAAAGACTACTGCTTGGTACAACTGTATTTCTTGGGACTGAACTGATAAGAACAACATAGGTCTCAAATTAGATACTTCTCAGCTTTGACAAGGTCATTCATTCCTGAAAGCCTTGAACATGATTTAGGTTTCAACTACCTAGTAACACATGCCAGTTTTTCTTTTTAAGAATTGTTTCAGGCTGCTGAGAAGCAGAAAAACACAAAACCAATGTCACAAACAGCATTTTTAAGGGCAAGAATTCATAAAATAATCATAGAATGAGTGGGACCATTCTACAAGGCTATATTTGGACAAAACTGATTTCTCAGAAAGAGAAGAAAAACCATGATGGAGCTAGTTGAGCTCTAGCTTTGGAGCAATAAAACACTGACAAGATACAATTTTGGTCATGTGCATATTTAGTTTTACTACATTCTCCCTGATTTGTTCCATCAATCATTATCACTTCTCCAGGTAAAAATTCAAGTCCAATTTGAACCTCTCTCAGTGAGCCATTGGAAAACTACTCTCAGCAAGGGCTAAAACTGGTTCATGTTTGGTGAAAATTAAATAGCAATTTAAAATCAGAAATTACTTGAATGAATTTAGGTTTTGATAAATGCATATGAATGAATCCCATAGACTGTGAAAATCCATTAACCATTTGCATACAAAAAGGCAAAAATGCTAAACAGTAGGGAAAAATCCCTAAAAATGTAAAAATTACAAACCATGATGGTATATTTTCCAAGGAAATATATGATTTTGATATCACTGAATGAGATGTCATTGAATAAATATTTCCAACCAAAACCGATTTTTCCTCTTAGCATTTTATCGAAAGGAGCCCCAACTATCTCTGCTGATATCACTTTGCTCCAATAGCCAGCCTCCTAATAAGAGAAGAAACATTTACAAGTAACTAGTTTTAAACAAACTACCCATTTTTAAAAAATCACAGCAATAAAAAGTTTTTCTTCTTCTTTTACCCTCCCTACTCAAGGGGATAGAGAAGAGATAAAACAAGGGCCTCGAGATTACAGGGTACTTTGCTTTAGAAAACAGGTGGTTCTTCCAGTAGTTAACAGTTATCCAGTAACCCAGCAATTCTAATCCTAGGTATATACCTAAGAGAAATGAAAACATATGTCCACACAAATACTTGCACATCAACATACATAGAAGTATTACTCATAATAGTAAAAAAGTTTAAATAACCCAAATGCCCTACAAATGGTAAATGGATAAATAAAATGTAGGATATACAATAGAATTTTACTCATCAATGAAAGTAATGAAGTACTGATTCAAGCTGCAACATAGATGAACCTGGAAAATATTATGCTAAATGAAAGAAGTCAATCACAAAGGACCACAAATTGTATGATTCCACTTGTAAAAAATGTCCAGAATAGGCAGATATGGATTCATAGAGACAGAAAGTAGGTTAGTAGAGGTTGCAAGGATGAGGAGAGGAGGGAATGAAGAATGACTGAGTTTTTTTAATGCGGTGACAAAAAATGTTCTGAAATTAGGTAGTGATATTGGTTGTACAACTTTATAAATATATTAATTAAAAACCATCAAACTATATTAATTTGAAATAGTAAGTTTTATGGTATGTGAATTATCTCAATTCAAAAAATATAAAAAGATTAAAGATTACTTATTTTAATTTTTAATATGAAGCTGCAAAAATATTTACATTGTAGTTTTAAGAAATACACAGGATTATTTAATAGATAATAATATTAAAAATTCTCTTTAATTTCTATAAAATGGTAAATCTAGTTGTAGACTGAGGAAAAAAACTAGAGAGGAAAGGAAGAGAAAGGACAGCACTTGATGTGATGTCAGCTAAAACACTCAAGCAAAAACCCAACACATTTACAAACACTTCCTTTGTTTTCTAATTTCATCATCACTAGAGAGGTTTAAAGAGGTTATAAAACAAATGAATTTCAAATTCTCATTTTTGATGGAGGAGGAAAAAATTTCTATCTTAAAATGGGTGTGGTGCTACAAACCATAGGAAGTATTAATATTCCGATTACATGGATTCAGATTTGAAAACTGAGACTTAGAGGGGCTAAATCACTTTCTCAATGACATATAATTTATATAAAATTAAACAGGATTCCAGTTATGTCAGACTCCAAGGTCCACCCTCTTTCCATTATGTCATAAAGACCAAATGTAATTCTGTAAGAGAGCAACTATAGCTACACATAAACTCATCTTTGGTACTTGTCCTGAGAATCTGCTCGTGAGGTTTTTCTATAACCAATTCTTGCAGTTCGCACAGACTGAACATATACTTTATGCCCTTGTTTATAACAGCTGCCAAAGTCACTAGCAACAAGCACTTGAACTTCTGGTTTATGTTGCTATTTAGACACATTCTGTAGTGTTAAAAGAAACATTGTCATGGGTTATACAGCCCTCTGTGTCAGTATATTTTTTGTTAGAGACTGTATTCCTGATATCTGATAATCTCGCTGAAACTAGTCATGCAAGGAACAAAGAGAGCATATGAGGAGGATAAGGACAGACTCATCAACACTAAGATAATCTAATGGTATGTCTAGAGTAGCATCTTTAACAATACAGTCCCTTTCATTATTGTCAAAATATTAATGAAGTTATCCACAAGTCTAAGTAGCTGTTCAAAACCATTCTGTCTTAAATGGTCCACAGACATTTTTGCTTAAGTTCTTCCAGAACCCAACATTATATTACCTACCATATCTTAAAATACAACATTCAAAATACAATTCCATAATGACTTTTTAATACCTTAAGCATCAAAATCTCTGTAGATAGGTCAAAAATATATTTTGGTAACTGCCTAATGAGACATTTTTATTTTTCAGACATTTGTGCTGACCAGCCTACCTTTCCCTTGTTTATAATTCAGATGAAGATGACAGAAAAACATTTTCTTACAGAGTAGCTGCTTATTAGCAAACAAAATATTTAAGACTACAGCATATGTTTATGAGCTTCCAATTTATTCAGAGCAAAGGGGTACCTGCTGAGGTCTTTATTTGTAGATATATTCCAACACGACCCTAGAACATTCACAGAATTGAGGAAGGGGTGGGGGGGTAGGCGGGAAGGGTAAAGTATCTCAGAAGGCATATATGTAGTCATATCCAGTGCTTACAGTTTTAACATGGGAAATAAATTCTATAATGAAAAGCTATCTACAAACATGGAAGATAAACTTTAAAGCATAAGAACATCTTCTAACATAAACCTTAACTCAGAAAGAAAAAAAATGTTTCTGTTGTCTCACTTGGTCCAGAGATCTAGGACAATTAGGTTCTTCATTACATTTATGCAACAATATTTTCTGAATGCTTACTATGTGTAAACTTATTGTAAAAGACTTTTAGGGATACAAGAGAAATAAAATCTGCTCCATGTTCTAAAAGTGCTTCAAGGCTAAGGGTCAATATTGTAATATAAAAATCTAATATAAGAAGTGATATACGTTCTACAGGACAAACTATATAATTAAAATGCTATAGAAGCTTAGCCAATGGAAGGCTAGTTCTGGCACTGGGACAGGGATACTGGTGGTGGCGGATGTTAAGGAAAACTTTACAAAGAGCATGTCATTTAAGTTATTCTCAGGACAAATAAGGATTGGGACATGTAAAGGCCATGAAGGAGGGCATTTTGGGTGATGGCAGAGCATAAGCAAAGATACAGTGCATCAACTATCTAGGCACATTAAAGGTGTATACTAAAAAACTAACTAGAAAAAGGTGCCTCCCCGCTTCCTCCAAGCAGATGCAGTGCCTTTGCCAGAGAGCTCAGCTTGGGAAGCAGAACGCCAGCTGGGTTTCTGCTCCCACTGACTCCCTTGGCCAGGCATTTTTCCAGAGTTAACAACCTGACACCATATGGGGCAAACCTAGGTTTGTATGGGAAGGACAGACAGGAGCAGTAGTGGTGGTGACAAAGTGACCTCTAATAAATATTGGGTCTACCATTCCAGCTGTGCAACTTTAGGTAAATCACTACCTTACCATACCAGAGTTTCATTACCTGGGAATTAATACGATTCTAATAACTAAGCCATGCCTCTATGGATTGCGAATATAAAGTGCCTTGTACCAAGCCTGGCCAATATATATGTTGAAACGACATGCATAGTTGTCTGTCTGGGCAGAAGGGAAGCAAAGGGATGTAAATAATTCTAGAAAGGTGGACAGGATCTGGGATCCCAAGCTAACACATCTTTGGATTTCTGAGGGGTCAAAATATCTATAGTAGCTAGCTATTATTTTAGTCAGGTAAAGAGAAAGTTTAAGATGACAAAATAATTCCCAGTATTATTGAGCATGTCTTTATGTTGGTGCAAAATTGCCAATTATCATAGGAAATGACTTTATTCTAATATTAAGTCGTTTTCAATCTGTATTTTCTTTAATGAAATAATAACAATGGTGGTTGTGTATGTGTTTTTAAATATGCCTAATGGAAAAACCTAAAGAGGTGGTAACACTACATATATCCCTCATTTGTTTTGAAATGCAAATGTTTGGGAATCACTATATTCAATATAGTCCCGAGAGCTCTGTAAATTGGTTTTATAATCTAAGGTTTGAAATTTCAGCCCAATATTATAAATAATGTTAACAGATGCCTACTGGAAAAGTCAAAATAATTTATAACTTAACACAAGGGAGAAAGAAAAAAAAAAAAAAGGTAGTTCCAGAGTAACACTAGAGAGAAAAAGACTGATATAGACCACTGCATCTGTGAGGATCAGAAACTTTAGTTAACTAGAGGGAGGTGAAAAGTAAGAATAAAATAAAGTTTATTAAGGAGATACTCAGAGACAGGAACTTCCAGCTGAAGTGCGCCAAGCAAAAAAATAAGTCATTCACTCAATGATGGCATTTAATACTCAGGAAAGTTTTCTAAGAGTACTGCATTAGCTTAAGAAAAGTCTTACACCCTTTAAAACAGAGCTGATTTTATTGTTCAAGCGTTTGTAAGATTGGTCCCAGTATTCACTCTTAATTACTCAGATCAAAGCTTGCTTCTATTAATCAGAGTAGATATATTCCAAGCCTCACTAAACTTAAATTACAAATTACCTAAAATTCCATCTTTTTCTTATCTGAAAATTGCCCCAAAGAGTCACGATCTCAAAGAGGCCAGAGCATAGATGGCAATTGCAAATCTAATGTTCTAATAAGTGTCTACATAGGGTGACAAGTGCGGGGGGCGGGGGGGCAATGACTCTATATTCTTCACAGCAGTAGATGAAGGTCTTCAAAATGGAAATAAATTCTAAATTGCCCCTGGAGTACACTTAAAATTTCCAATAATTATTTAATTGAAAAGTCACATAGCTGTTCTTTACTGGAAGTTAAAAAAATTTACAATGTATTTTACAAAAGAGTACCAAATAGTATGCCTAAATGAGCAAAATAGCACTTTCTAAGATGCTCTGAATTTTGAATCATTAACTTTGTTATTTACCTCATGACACTTTGGCAACAAAACTAAGTTTTTATTTATAAAAATTAATAAATCAGCTCTAAAATAAGCTATGATAATGTTTTCTTAAATCTACTCCATTATCTAAGTTTGACTTCTATTTTCAAGTTTAGTTGAAATGAATCACAAATTAAAATGATCACTTTAAGTGAAATAAATCAGACAAAGTTGAGAACCATATGATTTCGCTTATATGTAGGATATAAAACTGAAAGCAACAAATGAACAAGAAAAACTAAACTCACAGACACATACAACAGTTTAGTGGTTACTAGAGACAAAGCGGGGAGGTAGATAAGGGTAAAGATAAGGGTCAAATATATGGTGATGGAAGGAGGTTTGATTTTTGGGGGGTGAACACACAATCCAATATACAGAAGATGTATTATCAAATAGTACACTTAAAACCTATATAATTTCATTAACCAATGTTATCTCGATAAATTTAATTTAAAAAAATAATAAAAATAACTAGAAAATAAAAAATGAAATTAAAAAAATCATGATCTGCAGCACATAATAAATGGTGGCTTATCATGAAAAAAGATTGCTGACTCTCATTTTAAATTGTATAAATACATCTTTTAAAATTCTACATAAAATTCTCCATCTTAAGTAGATTATATTATAGAAAGAATGAAAATCTCAGTTACTATCAATTTCCTATATTTTTACCATCTTCACCTTTAAAGACAATAAGAATGAATTAAGATACTTCAAATTCACTTCCTATTTCCTAATTCTTACTCATGCTCCTATCTATAAAACAATCATATACTACTTTCTCTGCTAAAACATGACACGTGCAAAGTGTATTACCCTCATGTTCTCACTTATAAGCTTTCCTTCTTTTTTAACCAAGAAATCAATTAGTTCATGATTTTAATATTCAAATTAGATTTTCATAAAATATACTTGTGCAGTGAAAACTTTCAAATGCTGGAACTGTCTATCTCTTTACAGTCTACCACATAGTCATTTATAAGTGGGTTTGAATAGAGGTACAATTAGGATAATCAATATTCCATTCAGCAAGATAAAAGCAAAGAAAATGTTTTGTTTACACAGGAGAAACAGATTTTGAGGCGATGAATACCTAGAAATCATAGCTAACTCATCTGCTGCATAAATTTACATGAAATTTCTTAACTTCTATTACTCTCTGTTTGGAAAAAAAGCTAATTTTGCATATCAATCTCTTTAATATTCTATTTAGCAAGCAATGCTTCCTGGGTAAGAGGCTGACAAAAGCAATTTCTGTATACCATTCAGGTATTGGGCTAAGATTAAATCACCTATCCATGTAATAATTATTTAGAAATAAAGAGTTGAGATTACAATCCCTAGTGACAATATATTTGAAAAACAGTTTATTTTGTTCAGTTTTCTAAATGAATAAGGTAGGTAAACAAGCTGTGAACAGGAAAATAATACAAACATTTTGGTTCATTTTCTAAAGATTTAGGCAATATAAGTAGAAAGACCAATATAATTATTTAAAGATTAAAATTCAAAGATAAAAATTATGTCTAGAACGTAAATATTTGTTTAATGAACAGATGAACGAGTATATGAAAATGTGTTTGAATTTCATATTTTACAGATAAGGAAATAGGATTAGAGAATTTAAATATAGTTAGTGGTAGAGCTAGAACCCAAATCTTTGGATTTTAATACAAAATTAATGCAAAATTCTTCCATAAAAGATATTTAACAAAATATCTCTCTTTCATCCATAATTGAAACTATCAAGTCATTGATGTTAACAATAATCTTCAAATATCAATATAAATCCTAAAACAATCACTATACCAAGAAGCTACCATACGGATTTATTAACTCTCATGTGAACTTCATTTTTTCCTTCCTTTCTCCAGCAAGTATTTATTGATAATCTATATGTCAGTTTAGTGGATGTAAGATTTCTATATAGTGAAACATCTAATAGAGTTACTATATTAGCGTGTGCACACACACACACAAAAGGAATCTAAGAGGACAATGACTTCACAGAAGAGACTTGAAATAGCCTTAAGGATGAGTTAGAATGTACAGGGCAAAGGGAAAGCTGAGGGGCAGGAAAGAGGAGGAAATGTTCAGTACAGTGAAGGATGGGAGAATAGTAGGAGCCTAGGCCAGAAAAGTATGCAGGGCTAGTTTGGAAGGGCCTTGAAAGCATGCTAAGGAAACATGGAATATATGAACCCAAGGCTATTAACCTTGTAAAAATAAGGACTTCTTTTATTATTAAAAAATTGTGTAGAACACTCCATCCTCATCTCTCTCGACAGTAATTGTTCTTTTCCCATCTTTGAGAGCCCATGTAATGACAAAAATTACTATGATTTAGAGACCCTTTTTAAATTTATTTTTTACTAATTCTAATAGCAACAACATATATTTTCAAGTTAGTGCAGCATATCTCGGAGATATTGAAGGTTCAGTTCCAGACCACCACAACAAAACAAGCATCACAATAAAGCAAGTCATAATCTTTTTGCTGGTGGAGGGTCTTGCCTTAAATTTATGTTAAAAAAAAAAAAAAAGCACAACATTTGTCAAGTGCAATAAAGTGATGCACAAAAAAATGAGGTATGCCTGTAGTATACGTATGAGACAATCATTCGGTTCAGTCTTTTTAGTTGAGGTATGTTTTTTAAAAATGCTGGCTACACAGGCATTACTACAGGACAATGATGCAAATGAAGGAAGACACCAAGAGATGCAGTTCAAAAAATAGAAATTTCTTTAGTGGGAAAAGATATGGAACCGCATCTGTTCTGACCATGCAGTATTTCCTCCAGATACATGTACAGGCTTCCCAGGTCTGCTAAAGGTATATCTAGAGACACATGGAGCTACTGATACCACTTGAACAGACTCTGGGTACTGCCAGGGTACTGTCAGGTGTGAGAAACTCATCTTTGCTAATTCCATGGCAATTTTTGTCTCTTCCTAGTAACTCTTCACCTCTTTGCCCCATGCCCTCCCTCCAAAATGTTCTAGAGATTTCCAGTTCCATGCCTGCTGTTCACCAAATTCAAATAACCAATAGCACAATCCTGAGTGTAAATTACTGCAACATTAGGTGAGTAGAAGGCCCACTGTATAGGTGAAAAATGCTTCTGCAGATGGGCTTAGGATCTACCTGAGGTTCATTCCAGAACCACAGTATGAATGTAAGATCAGGAGTAATGACGTTATGAGGAGGACTGATTCACAACTGCATTTCGAAGCAAGAAAGTACAGAATTGTAACACTCTTCTAAGAAGTCTACTTTTTCTTGGGAGAGTGGTTAAGCTATCTACACAGCTGTATACCTGAAAAGATCCACATTGGAAGGCTTCCGATTATTAACGCCATGCTTATTGCACATACAAGCATTGACTGGAAAGACATATTTACTTACCTGCCAGTCAATCTTGATTTCACTGACTACATTATAATCTCAGCCTTGTGCGGTCTCCTATGAAGGATTCAGAAGGAGAATAAATGTCATCTCTGAGGGGTCTGGAAAAACGCTGGTGGCATAGGTACCGCCTATAGGATGATGATGCGATGAAGGAAACCACCAACAGGCAAGATATATAAAAATCTCTCAGAATACTTAAAATCTACTTTGAGAAAGCAGACCCAAAACATAACTCCTGACCACCACAAAAGATGGGTAATGAAGGGCTCACACTAATATCCAGTGAGTATAACTTCTTTAGGAGTCAAAAAAGGAGTTTCAAGAGAGCTGGAGCGTGCAGCAAACGCTTTATAGAAGTGGGAAATGGGTATGAGATGAACTCTGAATAATGGGCAGTATATGGAAAGATGGTAAGGAGTGGGCAGGGGAGAGAGAGGGAAGGAGGGAGGAAGAGAGGGAGAGAAATGCTATTGAACATAGCACGGAGGAAAGAAAACTAGAACAAATGCGTGTTGGAGGGGACAGAATAAGTAATAATCTAGCAATTCAGATATAAACCTTAACCTCAGTTACAGCAGTTATGCCCTATATATGGGAGTTTTATTCCCTAGTCTCAATTTTCTGCTCTTTACTTATTTCTTTGGCTCCTACTTCATTTCTAAATTATCCATTCATATATTATAAGTGTTCTCATGGGATCCCCTAATCCTCTGTGAAATGGAACTTGGTATATATAATAAAAGAGTAAATAAATTTGTGGTGGGATTGTTGGGTGAAGTAGGATTGTTGGGTAAAGTAGGATTATGGGGGGCCTAGAATGTCAAAAAGAGTTGTTTAATGAATAAGGAGGTCTTCAGAGGTTCTTAGGCAGGGAAGTGGCATTAAAGTGTGTGTGGGGCAGGGGAGGTATTTGAAAAAATTTTTCTAGCAATAAGTACCATGCTAAAACATTTTTTTTAATCTTTTTTATTTAAAAAAATTTTAAAAAAGCAGGAGTTGGTGAGCGTGTTGAAGCACTACAGGTACCAGGTGACAATCAGAAGACACTAAGAACAAAGCAGCAGGTCTTGAATAGCTGAGGGCATTTGCAACATATTGTCTGTAGATCCTACACAGGCTCCACTTGTCATTCCCAACAAGCTACCAGTAGGCGGAAGAAGAGTGTCTCTTTCTCTCCTCTCTCAGCTGCAGTTTATCACAGTGATATGGATTGATAGTTCCTAAACTGATGGATATTTATAGGCTATTATCTTCAAAGCACAGAATGCGGGTACCATGTTAAATCTTATTCATTTCTCATTCTTATAGATTATGATTATTTAAGATATTTCCATCAAATTATATTTACCCTTATAAAAAGACATAGTAAATTTACCAGATACTCAGAATAGTGAAATTCTCAAAAGACTTGTCTAAGGCAGACATGCACCTATACTTTAACAAATACCTAAGATCTATTTCTCTATTCTGTAATGTCTGATCCTATGTTGAGCATCATATATTTTTATCTTTTTAAGGAGATTTAATATACCTTTTTGGAAATCTCTGCTACGGAACAAATAAAATTGCTATTCCTTCACATATTTAATTATTGAAAACTTTTATTTATTAAGGACTTGGTATATTATGCATTAAATTTTCTTTATAAAGCATCATAGTGTCAGAACAATCACTTATATTTACAGTGTGGCTATTCACACCAAACTTCTAAGAAACATTCTTCTTTCTTATTCTTCTCTCTCTTTTTTTTTTTTTTTTCAATTTTAGCTCTGCTGAAATTGTGAGTTGCTCTTTAATTCTGGTTTGTTTCACAGCAACCATAAAAGTACACAGTGAATTACTAGTGCCATAACTAAATAATCTTTTCGAGGTTTCTTTATATATTGCTATAATTCAACTTAGTCTAATAAGGGGCGACAGACTTTAGCATCTTTTGTACCTGTCATCTGTCAGATATGAACTGTGCTCTGGCTCAAGTTTTATAAGTTGTAAACACTTTGAGATCATAAATAAAATAAAACCTCTATTATTCAAACACAACTAACTGTAATCTTCACTTAACTAAAAACCTTTAGGTGAGAGAAGCATTATATGATATGGGTCATACAGATTCAGCTCTATCTGTCATTGTGACATCTATAAGTTATGTAATCATTATAAAAGCTGAAGAAAGTAACCTAGAAACACGCTAAGATACGGAATTATTAAGAAAAGATAATATCTGTAAGAATTCTTATATTTGTATCATCAATATAGTTCATAAAGCATGTTTTTACTATGTTGACTCTTAATTCTTAAACAAATCTACTTGATGGGCCTTTATATCTATTTTATAGACAAGGAAAGTAAGACTCAGAGATCTTAAATATCTTGGCCTGAAGCCAAAATGTTAGAAAATGGCAGGGTCTAGACTGGAACTGGGTCTTCTAACTGAAAGTTTTATATTCTTATCAGTAAATCACACAAGATTGCAGAAAATTAGATTTTAACCATAGCAATGAACACCAAGAAAATCTACTGGTTAGGCATCAAAAAAAATTTTTTTAAAGAGGTTAGATTTGATAAATCTTGTCAGCTATATCAACATCTGTATCTCATTTCTAGTATACTACCAGTACAGCATGTCCAACTTTCCTGGTAAAATACTTCGATTTAGGCAAATGTCAACAAACTAGGAAAGTAAACTGAGATTTTTGCAGCATAAACCCTAGACAAGAGTAAAGGTACAGCTGTACAGTCTTTCAGGAATCTGTGTGTGCAGATTGCAATTATGCAGAGTATATATAGAAATAGCCAGACATGGTAATATTAACAACTAGATTCAACTCCAGGAAGCAAAATGGCATATGTATATTTTACTTACACAGATCATCACTGGATTTTTGTATAAAGAAAAGAGTTCAGTGGCTGTTGGCCAACATAAATGCAATGCTAAGAGGGTGGAAGAGGCATATATATTGAATATGTGTAAGTATTTTAAGATAATTAAAGCCATGCATGATGTTTGCAGCTATCAGTAAAATCACATGAGAATTTGATAGTATCATCACCCCTTGTTTGAATTTAATTTGACAGTTCATATGGACAGATGTTTTTTACAGTTCAGGGCCTGTAACATAAATTGTTTAGTATCTTTATTTTCATTCTAATCATTATCCCTCTGTTAAAACGACTTGCTTATGAAGTGACTGCCGGGGCTATTAAAAATCCATGAGTCATCTCAAAAATAAGGCTCATAAGTACTAAAACCACTATCTCAAACAAAGCAATATTCATTTCCTCTGATTAAAAAAGTTATAAAAATCATGAGTAATTTAATAACTAAAATGAAGAAAAAAAACTTTAATATATTTCTAACCAATGTCTTTAGCACACTATAATTTTCAGGTTATTTCAGATGTGAATTCATTTTTTGCATCAAGAAAATTCACATGTGGTCTGCTCAGAATCTAACAAACTTCCTAATCCATAAAGTTTTTCTTTGGGGAAAAAAAAGACAAAACTAGAATAAAACAAAAAAAGAACAACCTTTCCTAAGCAACTAATTTGCTACACAGAGACAAATAAGAGAGAGAGAAAAAAAAAAAAACTCTAAGATTTTAAGAAATGCTTTGACATTTTTGTTTTAGAAGTACCTAATTCTAAAGACCAATTAGTTCTTTGGTGATTAATAGCCTTGACTTTTGTATTGTATAAAGCAATATAGTACATGAGACTGAAATGGTCTATGTATGACAGTGAAGTATGTTCACATACAGAAGCTTAAAATTACAGAAAAAAAATTAACCTTCCAATTCTCCACAAATACAAAAGTTTGTTAATTTGTAGGTATTTCCAAAGCTATAACACATATAAGTAACTTTTTTTTTGTAAGTAACATTATTTTTTTTTGTAATGTTTCTAAGCAATATATCATTTTCCAAAAGTCATATATTCAAAGAAGGAAGAAAGAACGATGATAATTAAGGGTAGCCCATGAAACAAAATATGGAAATGCTTCATTAAGTGAAAGCAGTGGTAGTAAAAGATATAGCCTTCAAATTTCCAGTATAGCATGTGCAATTTCATCTACTGAGATTAGTTTTATGTGGCTAATGAAATAATGTTTGCTAGTAAACAATACTAACAAAAATAACAATTCAAAGAAAAATTATATTAATAACTTGGTGGTTAAACAACTGAAAAATGTTTGATCTGTCTTGAAGAAACATGTCTCTTAACTGCTATCATGTGGTTTTGATCTGCTTCATTCGAAATAAATAAAAGCTATTTGTTTCTGGTGTCTGATATCCTGATGTCATTGATATTTTTAGATATCAAAGGAAGCAAAGCAATGCTATAAACAGCATTTAAATGGAGATGGAGTTTCCTTGGCAAAATTCAGTATTCCTTTCATAAAAGCCCAGATTTTAAGGGGGTAAAAGGGAGCTTTGTTATTTCCTGTTCACCAAAAACCTAGTATTAAAAAATGGATTTGTTTTCATGAATTTTTATATAATTTTTCAGAGGGTCTATCACTAGAACAGGAAGAAGAGAGAAAGAGAGGGTGAGTCAGAGAGAAAGAGAAAAAGGATGAAAGAGAAGAGGAAAAAGGGGAGAGGACAAAAGGGAAAGGGGAAAAGGAAAGGAAAAAGGGAGAAGGGAAGAGAGGACAGGGAAGAGAGAGGGGAAAAAGAGGGGAAGAGGAGAAGAGATAGAAATGAAAAACTATATGTGGATTTGGGAAGAGCATACTTAGAAGAGGTACCATCAGTTAAAGGCCCAGAGGTAGCAATGACTCCTGTGGTTTTGGCCCAATCAACTAAGTAAATGATGATGCAATAAACTATGATGAGGAAGACTTGCAGAGGTGCAGATGTAGCAGAAATAGGAATAAGGATTTGTAAATCAACTGTTTAGCTTGTATTTTCAACTAGAAATGTCTTGCTTTTCTAGTTTCCCATCTAACTGCAATGGGTGGCACTGGTTAAATTATTGCAAGGTACAATATGTTTCTAAATTGTTAGGAAGGATGTATTCTCTCTGTAACTGGATTTCAAAAATGACTCACCTACCATGGGGGAGAGAATAGACTACTTTAGGAATTGCCCATAAATGAAGACGAACTGACATGCATGCTACACATTACAACAACATCCTCTTGTGCATCCCAAGAATAAAGACCATTTAAATTATCATTCCCTTTGGTTTGTTGATCTTAAAAGCTTATCAATTTCCTTGCTCAGCATGGGTAAAAAAAGTTTGTTTAGTTATGATAAATTTGAAATGCCTAACAGCCACCCAAGTGAAAAAAGTAGGCAGTTAAACAGATGAAACAGGAGCTCAGGAGAGAGGTGAAGGCTAAAGATATAAATTCAGGATTCATCGACATTGGAATGATATTTAATGCGCTTAGAATGGATGAGAGCACCTGGAGATGAGTGAAGACAGAGAAGAAAAGAGGTCCAAGAGCTGAGCCCAAAAACATTACAACAATTAGAAGCCTAGAGGTAGAGGAGAAGTTAGTAAAAGAGATGGAGAAGTCTCCAGGGAGATTTTCAGAACTTATGTTCTGAAAGGTTTCAAGTAGGAATGAATGAACAATTGGGTCACATGCTGAGAAATCCAGTAAAATGAAAACTTTGAACTATTTGGTAAGATGGAAGCTGTTGATGACTGTGAAAAGAAACATTTCAGTGAACTGGAAATATAACATCTGACCAAGTAGCCTGAAGAGATGAGGAAGTGGTAATAGAAGCATAGAAAAAATTCCGTGGAGTTTTACTATCAAGGAAAATCGATAAACATGACAAAGCTAAGGGAGAATGTAGAAGCTAGGAAGGGATTTTTCCCCTCTTATAATGAGAAATATAATGTATTTGCATGCTAATAAAATGATCTGGTATAGAGGAAGAAATCAATGTTACAGAAGAGACATAGGACAATTCAAGAGCAAAGTTCCTGAGTATAAGAGAAAGGATGGGATTAAGAAGTACATGTTGGCAGCTACAGAAGTCACAGGGATGTAAAGTCCAGCACAGGAAATATAGTCAATAACATCGTAATGACTATGTATGGTGTTAGGTGGGTACTAGACTTACCAGAGATCACTTCATAAGTTATATAAATGTCTAGCCACTATGCTGTACACCTGAAACTAATATAATATTGAAGGTCAACTGCAATTTAAAAAATAAGTTTAAAAAAAGAGAGAAAGGATGGGATTCAGTGCTTAAGTAGAGAGGCTGGCCTTGCACTGGAGCTGAGACAATGTGTGGTAACAGATTGGCACTGATGTTGGAAGGAATATTTAAAAATATAAAAATAATCTCTTGGATTATTACTAGTTTTTTGGTAGTAATTTGAGAGATTCTTTCTATGACTGATCCTCCCCCCCCCTTTTTTTTTTACAAACCTTTAAAGCAGTCTTTGAAGGTATATGGCCTACTAAAAACAAGACCAGTCAGGAAATGGATTCTAGCAAGTTTAGCTCACCACCTAAATATTACCAGCCAAATCTCCTTTCTCATCTATAATACCTCAGTTGCCCAATTTACCTTATAGAGTATTGTGAACATTAAGTACAAACTATCTTAAAGTTATTTAGAAACAGCAGCAAGTGTCACAAATATACACAGTGATATGGTGTGGGCTAGAGAAAATTTATATAGGAATATTACTAGCCACTGACATGGGTAGGATATTGAGATTCAGAATGTTATTTGAGATAGATACTTCTGAATAACAAATTCATAGAATCACAGACTGTTTAAGTTGGAAAGCAGTGTGATTAATGTCAAATCATGAGTTTTAGAGGCAAGTAGTAAGTGTGGGTGGGTACTGGTCGTACACCATCTCTACCACTTACTGTAAGGCTTATTATTTAATCTCTACTAAACCTCAGTTTCTTTACCCTTAAATAGGATAGAGTGATAGCCAAACCTGTCTCATCAGGTTGCAAGTACTAACGAGATGTTAGCAATTGTGACTGTTACCAAAAATAATCTAGTTCAGCCTCCTCCTAAGTACAGGGGTGGTCACAGAATTAGGAGGTGAGGATCTTCCATCAGGTCACAGTCGCTCAGCACACAACTAGAGTTGGAACATTTATTTCTTCAACATTTGCTCTTCTAGACACTTGTTTAAATAAAACAAGCCTCAATAAAGTGACTTGCATCTATACTATAGAGGTGAAAAACTGCAAAATTTTTCATATTGTTACTCTCTCTCCAAGTCTAAATGTTCTCTGAAAGAAAACAGCATGTATATATCTGGAATTTTATTTCATTATAGACTGTTCTGAAGGCAAAAAAACTATTAATTGTCCTGTGAATCTCATAATTACTAACATTACAGAGAAATAAACACTTGAAATATGATCACTGCTCTTATGAATCATATACGTAAAAAGATATCTATCTTGTATTTTCTTGGTATTCCAACTAAACATAATTAGCAACCTGCTGAGCTACAACTCAAGTTTCAATGAAACTTGTACAAAGTATTCTACAACAGAGAACACGTTAGTAAAACACACACACACACACACACACACACACACACACGTACGCGCTTGCTTATGGGTTTTAAAATCAATGTTTAAGGATTTTAATGGTAGTCATTATTTCAAATAGTAGGTACAACAAAGAGGAATGAATGTAGAGAAAAACATTACTGAATCACAGAATTTTAGACGTGAAAGCAACATTTTTAAAAATAAATGAGGAAATGTTAAAGACTCAGAGATTTTAAATGATTTGTTAAAGGTCACGTCACTGGCCCACAATAAGCAAGAAGCATGTTATCCTAATTCTAGCCTACTGCTCTGAATCCTTTTTTATTTTAATGCTTTTGTACAATATTAACTAAAAACACATTTTCTGTAATTTCCTAATGTACTAAAAGAACTAGAAACTAAAGTTAACAAAGACATGAGAAATTTAAAAATCTGACCTCCCAACAATGAAATGCCACAAATTTTACACTCTACGTAACAGATTAAGAGCATGTCTGAAATTACTTTATTAACTACACAACTGAGGGTTAACTGCTTACCAAATGGATATGTCCATGAAATTATAATGAGGTTTTAAAATGTGTTTTTACACAACATGGACTCGGTCTAGTCGAACAGACTACTAAAGACCTCGTTTCATCCTGATTCACCTGGACTAAGGGCTTACTCTTTTCTAACCACTGCCTCCATTTCTGGGTGAGATACGGAATGAATGGAACACCCTGAGATCATAATGATTGAGAATTATCTTTTAAAATTCACATAAAAAATGGTACCATTTCTGCCTGCCCCCAGATTTAAAAAAAAAAAAAAAAGGAGAAGACAGATTTTGAGCAAATGTTTCTTCATGGAACATAATATAGAAAGCCGGAAAATGACTTCAGTGAACTCATGAGTAAATTTGACTATTTCATTTATTTTAGAGAGGATGGGATGCTCTTAGTTTTCTTTATCCCCCCAAATTCATAATTACTTCATGGTTAAGCAACCCTCATGATGTTCAGTCCTCTACCAGGAAGTAAACAAAGTTAATAAAAATAAATTAGTTTTAGACCTGACAATTCGACCACTTGTATTAGTGAGTTTCCTAATGGTTTGCTCTTGAAGGATATTCTACCACAGGATAAAACGACACTTAGGAATTCTGCATAGACTTTACTTACCTAAGATACATTTCTTATTATTACAAAAGAAGTACTTTATATTACTGACTTGAAAGGGTTAACGCTATTCAAACTATAATCCTGTTGAGAGACGGAGATAGAGACAGAGACAGAGACACAGAGAGAAATGTTCTCAATAGCCTAAATGAGAATGCAGACCACATTTTCTCATAACCTATATAAAACTGGAGAAAATATAACCAAACATATTGCTAAATAAAAATAATATAGTAAAGGCTAAATGATAAATAGAGAAAGTTCTGGTATGAGGCAAAGCCAGCTTCAAATCCCAGCTCCCACAGTTGCATAACTTCGGTTAAATGATTTGATCTCTCTGAAGTTATTTCTTCTTCTGTCAAATTGGGATGATACTTAGGATGCCATACATTTAGATAAAGGATTAAGTGAGATGGTGTATGGGGAGCCCCTGGCCCATACAGTTTCCTTTCTTTCCACCCTTCCATCATCATATTTAAAATGAAAAAAAACATATATGTATATATTTTATAT
>NW_006436543.1:930865-990498 GCF_000325575.1 Pteropus alecto | reverse complement strand
AAGCAAGGTCTTTACAGATCAGGTAGGTCTTTGGCAATAAAATGCAGGGTCTGAAATGTTGAGAAAAATGAGTAGCCCTTAGATCAGGAAGTGGCAGTTGGGGTTGGGGGGGTGGGGAAATGGTGACAAAATGAAGTAAAAATAATCTATAAGGGATGTAGCTAGATTTCTAAACAAGAGATTTAATTTTAGTGAATAAGTAAAATTAAAAATATTAAGATTCTTAAACAACAGATTGATGCAATGAAAGTAGCACATTTGGTAGGATTAACTTTAGAGAACTATGCAGGACTGGTGAAGGGGATATCACAGAGCTGCCATAAGTTGCAAATTCCAAAAGGCATCATTTGTATTAAAATGCATGTGAATTATACCCCCTGGAAAATAATTCAAAGAGTTTAGAGCCATTTATAAAGCTTTTGTAATAGTATGGTTTGATGCAACAGAAATCGCAAATTGGAGTGGATGGCAACAGGAAAGATGACTGAAAAGGAAATGTCCAATATACTTAAGGGGGGTCTGACTAATCTTTTGAGAGTAAAATTAATGAATGCTCTCTACACCTGAATATAGCTTATAGAATCGTTTCTAACAGGCAATATGTTTTTTAAAAATTCTGTTTGTTGGTGATTCTTAAGCTGTTAGACAATTTTTAAACTTATCATCAAAAAATGACCTTGCCTAAAATCAAAAACAAGACGTTGCCAACAGAGAGTTAATTATTTATAGTTCTGC
Source organism: Pteropus alecto (assembly GCF_000325575.1). Taxonomy (NCBI): domain Eukaryota; kingdom Metazoa; phylum Chordata; class Mammalia; order Chiroptera; family Pteropodidae; genus Pteropus; species Pteropus alecto. The sequence continues at coordinate 989,763 of NW_006436543.1, read as the reverse complement.
TCTCTAACCAGCAAAAACCACCTTTCCTCCTTTCTATCAAGCACAAGTTTTATACATAATATAAATTGTGATTCTATAATACCCACAATATCTTAAAATACCACATATACATAGAATTTAATAGAATACACAGAATTCCCAGAAAAGACGGTTCCTGATTCCCCCTTCCCCTGAAATTTCCAGAGACTCCACGCTCTTGAGGTAAGTCATTTCAAGCATCTAACCTAATTCCTTCTGACGAGTTTAGGCTCACATATTTTTACCCTGTACTACGAGAAAATGGAGTTATCGCGATCATCTAAAAAATAGACTTTTATATATTTCTAATTGTTTTTAAATCTTCTCAAAGTCTTTTCTCCTTTAGGCTAGACATACTTAATTCCTTTAAACTTGTTTTATAAGGTATATATTCCCAAATTGTTTTACCTCAAATATCAAGCTTTCTATTATAATCACACTGAGCTTACTCATCTTTAATTCATAGCTAAAGTTTCCACATCACCAAACTGATCTTTGAAAAAAACCTTCCACAAAGCCAATCTTCCTATGGAAAGCAGTAATGAAACCTAATAGCCTCCCTACCTTGTAGGGGAAAGGAAAAACTACCATTAAGCTACCAGTTTGACTATGCACAGAGCTTTCTATAGGATAAAAATACCGAATCCTTTTTGATGCGATACCACATGGATTTGTAATCAGAATACATGTGGTACATCAAGAAAGTGAGAGTTTAAAGAGCACTTCAGAAATTATTAAGGGGATGTTTTAAACACAATACATATGGCTTAGCTCAGAGAAAGCAAAAAGGTGCATGTATAAAAGTCTATAAATACAGCGAGAGTGATAAAAATTAAGGTTTTTTTTAAGGTCAAAAAAGAAAACAATGTAAAAATTTTTTAAGCTACATAAGGAAAATTCAAGATCAACATTAGAGAAGACTCCAAAATAGCATGGTAGAAGAAAGCTCTTCTTAGAATTACAGTTACAAGTACCACTTGGGAACAACTTTGATTAAATGCTTAAAGAATTAGGGAGCTCTACATTTGTCTGGAGTCTGGGCCAGAAGACCAGGGCTATCTTTATAAAATATAAATCAGATTTCCTGTTTAAAACTCTAAAGGGTTCACTATTAACTACAGTTCAACCCAGAAGCATGATGTTACTTCCTTTTCTCAAAATGCCTATATTTTCTTTGTTCATAGCAAAGCCTATAATTTTTTTCATCATCCAGCTAAAATGATACTGTTATTTGAATGTATCTGCTATCATACTAACTAGATTATACTCTGATAATTTTTTTTATATGTTGGTCTTCCACATGAGAGTGAGCCCCTTAGAGACTAAGATAAGGTCTAATTAATGTTCACACATCCAATGTTTAATGCAATGCATGGACTAAATTTTCCCCTCTCCCAAATTCATCTGTTGAAGCCCTAACCCTCAAAGTGACTGTACTGGGAGACTGAGTCTTTCACGTGGTAATTAAGATTAGATGAGATCATAAGGGTAGGGCTCTAAACTAACAGAACTGGCTGGTGTCCTCACATGTGAGACCAGAGATCTCACTCTAGTGACACATACACAGAGGAAAGGCCATGTGATTATACAGTGAGAAGGTGGTTCTATCTACAAGCCTAAAAGAAAGGCCTCACTAGAAACCAATCCTAACAGCACCTTGATCTTGGACTTCAAGCTTCCAGAACGGTGAGAAAATAAACTTCTATTGTTTAAGCCATTCAGTCTGTGTGGTATTATGAACTGACTACCACAAATGTCAAGGAAGTATTTTGTCAAGTAGTGTTTTTTAAAGCTAGTCTTTAAAGGTCCACAAATTAGTAAATTTTTTTCAATTATTAGCACACATTTTTTTAATATGTCTTAAAGTTTGAAGAGTACACAACTATACCTATCAAAACCTGGTCTTGATATGTGTAAGCAGCGGCAAAACATTTGATATGGTCACCTTGAAATAAGGAGCATTCTGACAAGGCTAATTTGATGAAGTCATGTCAGAATGACCCCCTTAGAAGGCAAAATCAATTTTTTAAGAATTACCAAATATTATGTGTAGAGATAATGACGACTCTATTCCTGTGATCTATGCCTGTGACCTATCCAGAGCTGTCAAGAGTGGTCAGGTTAGAAGCAGGGCTACCTATTTTATTGTCATAACTCAATAACAAAAACAGGTGAAAGTAATGAATTTTTGTCTGTCTTTTTTGTACTTCAGCATGTCTCTGTCCCAAAACAGCCAAACCAAAATAACCGTCTGTTATTAACTGCTTCTAAAGCCTATTGCAATTCTTATTTCATGATCTTTCATGGGTAGGAGCAATGAGGAAGTTACTATTTCAGGAAGATTATACAGTTGACCCTTGAACGACATGGGGGTTAGGGGCACCAACCCCCCACCAACCATCAGTTCAAAATCCACATAACTTTTCAGTCTCCAAAAACTTAACTACTAATAGCCTATTATTGACCTTACCAATAACATAAACAATTGATTAACACAGATTTTGTACGTTACATATGTATTATATACTATATTCTTATAATAAACTAGAGAAAAGAAAATGTTATTAAGAAAATCATGAGAAAATATTTATTGAAAAAAAAATCCACTTATAAGTGGATCCACACAATTCAACCCCATGTTCTTCAAGGGTCAACTATATTTACCCACAGCAGTTCATGCTGGAATAAATCCAAGAGAAGTCCTCATCAGAAAGAAAGAAAGCGAAACATTATAGGAAGCTCTCTTGTAAGACTTGATGGGCTATTTGGTGGGAAAAAAGGAGAATAACTTTCAAGTACTCATAATTTCATTCCCAAAGGAAAACCGGAATGTCACATCGGTGGGGGGGCGGGGGGGGGGTACGGAGGCAGAACACAAGGAAAGAATCAGTTTGGAGATCACACCTCAGTGAAAGAATAGTAGTTGGCCAGAGAAGAGTATAAAAACGATACGAAAACTTTCTGTAGCAGTAATGTGATATCGACAAAGTATTTTATATAAAGCTTTTGACATGTAATCTAAAGTTCACTGAGACAACTCATTCTTTATAAGAGGATGTTTTAATACATCTCAATTTAATAGGCTTTTCTTCGAGGGAGAGCAAAAAAAATGTCCAATCTGCCTCTTTTCTGCTTTAAAATTTTTTTGCTTTAAATTTTTTCCATATTTGGAGATGGAAAAGTCATTACACCGTCTCTAACAACAACAAAAATTCCTGTCCTATACTACAAATCAAATATGTCTGACTTTGAATAACTTGAGAGGTTCAAAGCCAAATCTGGTAATTTATCTTGGATGTTACTTTCAAATAACAAATAAATATTTTAAAGCATTCCTTTAAGTATCTTCCCTTCTTCTGAAGTAAATAAAGGAAGGAAGAGAAGGAGAGAAGGAAGGGAAGGTGAGAAAGAGGGAGATAAGAAGTAAAAGAGAAATTTCACAAAGGAACAAAGCTAGCATCATCCAGCTGGGCCTTAATAAGGAAATTAATTTTCCTTGAGCTAGACTGTTTCACTTCAAATGATCAGATGAACTCCGCAAAATTTGGAAAGGTACAACAAATGTATTGATTTGCGTTTTTTGACTTTCCAGTTCTCAATACGATACTCTCAAAGCCAGGGAGATATACAAATATCTTCTACGGGATTTCCATGGTAATGTTTATGTTCACCCAGGTCCACAAGTTTAGATTATCAAATGTACATCTTATATATGTATATCAAATGTGGACAATGTAAATTATTTACATTCAGTAGGCACCTCTCCTTTCCTCCAAATCAACCATATATAACCAGGACCTCGTAGTTGTTAATAACACAATAAATATCTAACACAAGTATGCTTTATAGAAATATTTGAAAAACTCAGTAACGTTTTTTTTTTACAGCAACTATGATGTAACAATAGGCTTCAAACTGTGATCGAGATTTGGATATCACATATTAATACTTCTGAAATTTCATCAGGTCACTAAAATGAGATTCCATCTTTGCTGTCTACACCCCCAAAATGCTACATAAATGCAAGAACTATAAATATATATAACTTACTAGACTTCCCCCGCCCCAGAACAATATATAGATTATAAAAAGACAAATGGTGCTGCGGATGACTTTCAAAGAATCATGAAAATAAAGCAACTACAAAAATTATTTATATTGAAGTTTGCATCATGCTTTAATCTGAGAATGTTCTTTTTGAAACGTTAAATATAGTACATAAAAATAGGCACGAGCAACTAGGACTTCATCCACTTAGGCTTTTCACAATGGGGCCAGATATTCTCCAGTTTTATGGGGAAAAAAGCAATCTTGAAAATGTATCAAAATGTAGAATGTTCCAGAATATTTCAATGATTTATGAAGACAACATGACAAGCATTGTCCTTTTATTCTCTATGGCTATTTCTGCAAAGAAACTAAAACTAGGAAAGTTCTTGGAGGTCAGTTAGACTAGCAATTATTGAACCAAGAATCTTCTTTATAACAAATGGGACTTTTAACTTTTATTTAGATACAAAACTAGTGGTGATAGCAATATTATTTTAATTAAAATCTCTAAAAAAAAATGCAATGAAATCTGCCACATTTTAACATCTATAAAATGGTCTTTAATGTGACTTTACACAATCCAAAAAAAAAAAAAGATGTATTTTCTCTCTTCTGAGGGAGAAGTGTGGTATGAAAGAGAACTAATTTTTGGAGTTCTTAGATGCCAAGCCTTAACAGGTCCTTCACAAATGTTATCTTACTTATCTCTCTCAATAACTGTAGGATTTAGGTTAATAGCCTCATCTGACAGATTAAAAAACAAACAAACAAAAAACAAAACAAAAAAAACCCCTAGGCTCAAGAGAGTTTAAGAAACTTGTTTAAGGTTATACTGCTAGTAAATAATGAGACAGGTTTAATCCAGATATGTATGACTCAAAAGTCAATGTTATTTCCCTTCCTAAGTATTTTTTCAGAAAAGTTTAATATGCATAGTTCCTCTGTAACCATTCCCCATATCTGATGACTCCAAAGTCCCCTCACTATTTTGTCCATTGATGTGGCATAGAAGGAAAAGAAGAATTCTGGAGGATGAAGATTTACCTGGTACATAACTTGTGCAACTTTAGATAAATCATTTAAACTCGCTGACCTTTAGGCTCCTCATTTGATGAAAGAAAACAATAAATGTCAGGTAATACATTGTGACAACATGAAGGTACCCCCAAAGAACCTAAAAGTTAAAAATAAGACAGTTTTCTAAGAGCCAAATGACAAAATCAATATAAAATGAATCGGAACAGAGATACACAAACATATCTATTTGCGTATCACTGAGTAAAATATGAGGTTGAACCATGTGAAATTGCTATTTTTCTCAGTGGAAAACTGTCATAGATCAGTAATTTTTAAGATTCAATCTAGAATTTAACCTGTTTAAGGTGTAGTTTTCCTTGTGCAGAACTGAGAGAACAAAGGTACATCAATGGTTTGTTGAGAACAGTGTATGATCTAGTGCACATAACGACTTTAGTTACTATGTGTCAGGTTCCCTGAATCTAAAAGGCTATGGGTTACCTATATAAAAATAAACAGTAAAAGGCTATGGGTTATCTATATAAAAATAAACAGTAAAACTCAGATGCCTCCTGGAAATCAATCATTTGGCCTTTCCAATCTCACTGTCCACCTCCAGTTTCTATTAATACAACAGTAATCCCTACCGACCTTACTACAAAGGCTAGTAGTGAGAAGCTAACAAACAGGAACATGTCACATGAAAGTGCCCAGGCACTGGAAAGCCAGGGCAGAGCTCAGCCACTGCTGTTACCGGTAACGTCTAGCCAGATATTAGCTCTTGGCTCTCCCTGTAAACATGAAAATTCTTCCTTTTTCTAACTACTCTCCTGGCCACCCAGTCACTTGTTATACGTGAATGCAAGAATATTATAGACACTATTCTATATTTGTGCAGGTTTGTATCACAGACAATATACTTGAAAGGATGCTCTGAGTCAAACAAAATACATAGACAGTGTAGATGTAACAGAGCATTAAGTCTGAGTTCTCCTTCTTGGCCAATCAATCATTGGAAAGAGGTTTTATGAAAGAAATTTAAGATTCTTCATAAAGAAAAAAGAGAAGCAGATCCAGACCCTAAAAGAATTTGTATCAAAGGGGTGTTCTCAGGTAAATAAAATTTTCTTGGTTGGAACACCCAGGACAATGTTATAAAACAAAGGTAACCATAGACTAGGAGGGGAAAAAATAGTCCTTAAGTGATTCACTCCGATTAAAGGGGATGTTTGGTCAGTATTGAGGATAAAAAACATATCTCCCTGAACTAAAATGCATAACAAGTCTGGAGATTTAAAGCTGACAGTGAAAAAGAGGAAAGAGGAAAGGAAAAAAAGAGGAAAAAGAAAAGGATTGAGATGATATCCTTCACAAATATCATGCTATTCAGGGAAAGTGTCAAATTTTCCTCAAATTTGACCTTCAGACAATTTAGACATCCTTGTATACTTACTCAGAAGAACAATACACCATTGGTCACTTTTCCAACCAAAAAATAGTATAAATACTCAGGATGATTTAACTATGAATTACACCCAGGATGTTTACTCTATAATTTGTTACTCACGGAATTTATCCTAGGCCTCCCTCAGGGCAGTGCCTCCTGGTCTCGAATCACAGCATAGCTCATATTTAATGAAAGCAATTCTTAGTTTTTAGAAGCCTTTATAGGATAAGGACAGAAGGCGTGTAAGAGTGAGAGACTGGGAAGGAGAATGAAAGAGAAAATAGGACTGAGAAAGAGAAACAGGTAAGTGGGGGAGTTGATAGGAGAAATTAGCACCCTTACTTTTGAGATAAACAACACACTTGCATTTGCACCAGAAAACACTGAAGGGAAATAGTGTCAAGTATTTCCACAAATTCAAACACACACACATGCACACCCTATAATACACCACTGAGTACCACAATTAACTCAGAAGTTCTTCTAAAAGAAACAGAATGGCAATAGTACCAGAAATAATAGAAATGAGTTGAGAGGCTAGCACACAGAATCAAAGTGGATTCATATTTTTGCTGTCAAAACAAGTTTGTTTTATAAACCAAAGCTGTCTAAATCTGTGGAGAATATTATCTCAAACTATCTCTGGCTTTGTGCAACTCAAAATACTTTTTATAGGCTACTCCCCCATCCCTCTACCCCCTACGCTGACTTATATAAGTGCTAATTTTAAGGCAAAGAGGAATGTTTTCTTAAGTATCTTATGCTTACACCAATTTGCTTGTTTTTGTAAGAGCTGAACATAGTGAAGAAAATACTTGTTTTATAGACACTAAAATAGAGCACAATGATCTTATAGGATATTTAATGCAAATAACCACTTAATGACAAATCAATTATATAAAATTGACTTTGCATTTAGTCGTCAATCTTCTATATATTTATGATTTATCTTGTTAACATTATATTAGTGTTTGATATGGGAACATATGACAAGATGAGTTTTCGAGAACACATTGTACAAAAGAAAGAATCAAGATAAGTGCAAAATAGTTAATTCATAGGACAAATTCAGAATGTTACAATGGTGTTATTGTAGTGTATCACTATATTAATGCAATCATTTGCTAACTTTTGATACTGAAACTCCTGTATATGTAAACAAGGGGGAGACATTCGCCTATCATCAGAGCCCAATTATGAATTAATGGCAGAACAGTAAGAGATAAAAGCAGAGAGGAAGCTCGGGACTAGATCATGTATGTAGAACTTTTCATCATAAAATAGAGAAGCCCGTTGAAGGCTGGATACTGAGCACAGAAGTAATATTACGTGAATTACTTTTAAAAGCTTATTCTTACCAACCTTATTAAGAATATTAAGAATAAATTGGGGCCAGAAGTGGGGATAGGCAGGAGGGCAAGAGAAGGGACACAAGTAGACTAATTAGAAGGCTATTATAATTAATTATCCATGATAGAGATGATGGTGATCAGGATCAGTGGGGGTGTTAAATGGTTAGATTCTGGATTTATTCGGAAAGTTTATATTTTTAAATAATTTTATATTTATAGAAAATGTGCTATGATAGTACAGAGTTCCCATATAACGCTCACCCAGATTTCCCCAATTATTAACGTCTTATGGTATACTTGTCACAACTAAGAAACCAACATTGGCATATTACTATTAACTAAACTCTAGACTATAATTGGACTTCACTAATTTTTCTGGATTATTTTTAAGATAAAGTCAACAGGATTTACTGATGAATTGTGACAGAGTATAAGAAAAATAGGTCAAGGGTATCTCTAAAGTCTTGCCTGAGCAGCTGGAAAAATGGAGTTGTCATTTCCTGGGACGAGGAAGACCACGGAAAGAACAAATTTAGGAGACAAAAAATTTAAGTTTGAATTTTGTTATGTTAAGTTTAAGAATCCTATTAAAAAGTCAAGTTGAGATGTCCAATAGGCAGTTGGTTATATGAGCACAGGTTTCAAGAAGGAGTACATACTAGTTTGAAAGAGATTTTAAAAATAAAATTGCAAGAATTTGACACTTAATTGCACATAATGAGTACGAAAGAAGCTAAAAATGACTCAGGTTTCTAGAAAAGAAAAAGCAGGTATGACGCTAGAGAAGTTTTTAAGCTTCTCTTAACTAATATCCACATTTTATCATAATTCTCTATAATGAAGTTAAAAATTTCAATTGTCAAAATTTCAGTAATATCCTTTTAAAAAAAACACGTTTTGCAGAAAGCATTATTTTTAAAAAACAGGATATATATCAAACATCAAACTTTTCTTGGTAGAAGGAACAAAAATTCTTTGGGCAAAATTATAGGAGATCAGAAAAGTACAAAATTGAGATTTTAAAGATTATTGGTATACAAATATATTTAAACATTCATTTCTTCATTCTCGTGTTTCAGACTAACACGGATGATCTGCAGTCTGTTCAGAGTGAAATCTGGAGCAGGACTTGTTCTTTTAATGACTTTCAGAGGGTTAAGAAAAGAAAGATGCTAATGAAAGCTTATCAATGAAAATTCAGAATAATCTATAACAAAAAGGAAGAACTCAGGCACATCTGTAACAATTCACACTTGACAAAAAACCTGCTGATATGTCTTATTCTATGTGATATGTTTTTGAAGTTTAAATATCACTATTTTCAGATTTGAATATTAAACAATGAAAAATGGTTTCCCAATTCAGTTCCTTCTAAAGAGAAAATGAGTGATGAAAACTATCATAGGCCATGACAGAGCATAATGGCAATTTTATAACCTGGCCTTGCCTGGGTAAATGGGCTGAAATTTTACAACATAACCAAAAACTATCTTTGAAAAAAAAGAAAAGAAAAAAGAATCAAGAGTTTAGAATGCATGCATATGGCTTTCAACAAAAAAAAATATTTTCAAGAAATTATCTGGATTTTTCTTTAATTTTGCATCTGACCCCCTCCCTTCAATTTTCATCACTATCATTACCTCTTGCCCAGATCTTTAAAAGGCCAGTTTGCTATGCTCTTCCTCCTACTACTCGCTGATACAGCAATCAGAAAAGCTGAGCTTAATTAATTCCTAACTGTGGCTTTACACTTGAGACAAGGGTTTTACCTCTTTAAACCTCAGTTTCTTCACCTGCGTAAAGGCAATAACTATGCCTTATCTATCTCTTAAGGTTATTATGGGGAACAAGTTAATGTATGTGAAAGTTATTTACGAACCGTTAAGGAGCTCTGTTAGGGTATTATCATATTCCTGGCACAAAGCCATAATCATGTTATCACCTTGACACATATTTTTCAAGGACTTTATGTTGCCCATTAGAATAAGTTCCTTGGCATGGCACTCAAGACATCTGCAACACAGCCATAATATATCCCCACTCCGGCTTTACCTCCTCATAAAATAATCCACTTGCAAGTCATACATCATACTAACATTTATCAGATTGCACTCCTTAACTCATTAGTGAATCAGGAAGTCACTGAGTGGACTGTGATCATTTTGTTAAAAAAGAAATAGAATAGAAAATTCTGAGTATATGAAACATAGTAAGGGTTAGTATTGTTTTGTGATATTTATCTTTCAATGTTGTATGTACTTGTTAGTGGGAAGGAATGTAAAATGTGTTTCTTATGCTAGTATCCAGGCAAAAGTCTGTGGCAAACCCTGTGGTGAACCACTCAGTCATGATCGTCAATCAGCTAGCCATATTAGTCATGTTCTTTGCACCCAACTGCCCTTCTATCTAAACTTTCTGGGTCTCTTTTCCTTACCTGAGTAATAGAGGTAACACAAATAGCCATTTCGCAGCACTGCTATGAACAGCAGATCAAAGTCCTTTGTTATTTATTAGGTATTAAATGAGATGAGGCACCAAGAGATTTTCTCTGTCCTTTCTTCTTTCCTGACTACAAACCCACATAAGGTAAAGCAGTAATGTTGGTAGTCCTGAGCACTGGAGGCAAAGGAAAAATGAACCCAGTGGATACTAAGCTGTAATATCTACAAAATTAGGAGTTTCCTATAACCTTGGGTCCCAAGCTATTATTCATATGAAAGGGGCCTTTAAGTCAAACCACATATGGAATGCTGCCTAAAGATAGAATATAACAATATTTCCTTGCTGCTTGAGGGCAAAAATTAACAACCATCACTACCATAACAAAGTGGTGCTCCCTGGGTCTATTAAGAATCCTGAGGGCTCTCTATCCCTATATTACTGTGCTTTTCAATCATGAGGTCTATTTTATTAATAGTTTTTTCCTATAAATTATTTTTTGCTGTTAACTCATTTCACTGATAGGGGATCGGCCTTTAACAAACTACCTGTTCTAATTTGTTATTCACCTTCTATAACCTCATAAGCCACAAAATCATTAGGGCTGTGACAAAAATGCACAACGTGTACTGGATGTAGACCTTCCCTGGAGGCAGAATGCATGTGCTCAGTGACCAGGTACTGCGACTTCTACAGTGACTGGTCAGAGGCTTTTTTTTTCACTTTCTGGTTCTTGATATGGCAGCCAATTTTCAAATAAGTAAAGTAATGTAACAGGGATGACATTAGATTTCAATTTTTTAAAATTAATCATTTGCTTCAATTTATACTGAAACCTCCCAAAGTGAAGAATCAAATGAAGTTTTGGCTTATTTTTCAAAGATCCAACTTTCTGCTCAGACTACTCTAGATAGATAGATAGATAGATATATGCAAAAATACTAAAACATGAGCTGAATACATAAATACACATCTCTATTATGTTCACAACTCTTCATGGCTCTCTACCACCCACTAATAATATAATATTCAAGAACCTCTATTTCTGGCCTCAACTTGTATTGCTCCACTTTGAGACGCTCTACACCGCCCCCCACCGCCCCCCACTCCCGAAAAAATTCTGCTGGTAATAACTTGTGACCTAATGCTCCCTTACTTCTGTTCATCATCAATATAATATTTCTATGGTCCATTACAATTAAAAAACTTTCAGGAATACTTATCTTGATTTATGTTTCAAGGCCTGACTCAAATAGTCTCCCTTCCTAGGATACTCTTTTGAATCCTTCAAGTCAAAAATAACCTCTCCAACTTCCAAATTATTTCAATTTTGTATCACTCATGGGTGGTACTGCTCTTATAATTATGTCCATTATTGTATGTCTTTTACTAACTCTAGGCCTTATAGTCATTACTGAATATCAGACCTTGGGAAAATTTAATTTCTTTAAGCTCCCGGTCCCTCATCTGTGAAACTGTGTTGAGAATACCTACAAGTGAGTATTAAATAAAATGCCTTAGCACAGCATATGGTACTTAATAGTTTAATACTGGCTATTAAAAATGGCCCTCTGTTCCAGATCTCTATACTCTCTGGAGCAGTCAGTATATGATAGGTGCCAAGTTTAGGAAACCACAGGGTTTCAGGGCAAACTTATACTCATCTTTCCCAGTCTTCCCAATCCCCATTCAGTCACCAATCTCTGAGTTATGTTTCTCAACTACTTTTAATAAAACGTCCTTTCCTCACTACTCTCACACTCACTGTCCTATCCATGTCATCATTTAACATCTAAACCACTGAACTGGTCTCTTAACTGATTTCTCTAGCTGTCCTAGCCCTCCAATATAACCAATACAACACAAACTAAGTATATCTTGGTAAGATCATAATGATATTTTAATTACCAAAACCATGTCTGTTTGCAGTTCTCATCCTATTTTCATCTCTCTGTAGTATTTGACACCCTTGATCAGGTTCTCCTTTAAATTCTCTCTTCATGTTTCCTATACCAGTATACCAATTTTCCTTCCTCTCCTCCCATCTTTCTGATAATCTCTTCTCAATTGTCTTAACTGCTTTTCATTTATTTACCTATAGCTTAAATGTTGCTGTTCCTCAAGATTTGTGAACTGGCTCTCTCTCTCATCCACTCTCTGTAGTCAGACTATCCAGATTGGAATCTCGACAAAGAATTGTGTGCAAACTTTCTGTGCCAAAATTTCTTCATCTGTTAAATGAGGATGATGATATTATTACCTATAACTTCAAAGGCTAAAGTTCATACACTAAAATACATTTTTTTAAAAATCCATGGAAAAAACTTAACAATAGCAACTGACACATGGATAATACCATATAATGTTTCATTTTTTCCCCTTTTTGCTTCAACCATTACATATGGAGACAACTCACAAAACTTCTCTATCACAGCATTCATTAAATTACAATGTACTACTTAGAAAGTTGTCAATTAGATTTATAGTTACTCAAGTAACTATAATTCTATCTTGGAATTATGAGGGCCAATACACAGTAGGTAATCAAGAACTGTGTATGGAGTAAAAATATGTATGGAATAAATCCTTCTAGGATCATCCTACCACTTATGCTGTACCCCTCCTCAAAATCTTCACTGCATCCCTCACACTCTGCTGAATCAGCCCCAATCTTTAAGAAGGCATTTGAGATCCTGTATGATCCACCAACTTTCTCTAGCTCTAGTCCCTGTTATTCCTCAGGTATTCTAGAAAAAAATGACAGATCCTCCCAATTGTATGCTTTCCAAAAGCCCCAAGAATGCCAGTCAAACCCTTTATACTGAAATGGTTATGGCCTCTTGCTATATTTCTATCACTAGTGAAGATAATACATAGAATAGACCACATACCTGCAAGTATTATATGGGAAGGTTAGAAAGAATCTAAAATTGATAGAGAATATTTTATTATCTCCTGAATAAAAAAGAAATCAGAATTATAGAGCTGAAAGGGGTCATACAGAACATCTAGTCCAGGACACTTCAAGACAGTTGAGAAATTTGCTCAAGATCACATAGTGATCTACTAGCAGCATAGAAATCAGGCTTCCAGGCCATTGGATCCTCTACATCAGCACTGGTTCCACTTAACAAACCAGGACCACTTTCTCCTGGTGTGGTCACTCGCAGGGCTCTTTCCTTCCCCCAACATTAACACAGAACTTACATGTGTATAACCATAGAAAAGCTGAATCCTGGTGGTCCTTTTCTTTTACAAGCCTTTGGGCAACATTATTTCTCATATTCTCATTCCGTCATACCTCAGAATTGGTTCAAAGGTTGTTCATAAGGTTTTAGGACAATAACAGAAGGAAATCTTTCTCTGATGCCAACCTCTTCACTGAGGGAGAACTAGAGCTAGTCATGCTGGGTTACAAACTGATCCAAGAGACTGAGCTTGCATTTATCTAAGCTCATATTTATTGTATTTCTAGTAGACATTTTGCCACAGTAGCAAAAGCCAAACCAAAATTGTAAAAGGCTTAGCACTTCTGGGTTGTAAGCAAGTACCAAAGTGAATATATGCATTTAGACCACTAGCTCTCAATGGGGTGTTGGTAGTACCTTAATTATATACACATATACCGCATGAATGCATACAAATAAGCCCCCCTCCCCAGAGGTTCTGATAAGAGAAAGGTGAGGATGGAGGGAGATAATGTACATTTTGAGAAATCTTCAGTAATTTGATTCAACATACTCCAGTGTTGACAGAACCACTGGTTTAGATCCTGGCTAATTCAGAAAAAGCCTGCCTACTAAGGCAGCCTATATTACTACTGATAACAATAGTTCACATTTTTTATAGTGATTCAAAGCTCACCAAGCCCTTATATATTATCTTCACAAGAGACTTGGAAAGCTGACAATGGCAGGCAACATCACTATTATTCTACAGAAGAGGAAACTGAATCTCTGGGAAAGATGACCGCCCAGGATTCCAAAGCTTACTGACAAGAACTGAACCTGGGTCTTCTATTTCCAAGTCCCATGCTGTTTTGGAAGAGCTCTAGCAACCTGGAAGTTAATGATAAAAGTGGACTTTAAACCCAAAAGCTATGATCTAACATTACTAAACTCACAATGCAGACTGGTATCATTCAATTTTTAATTTTCTCTTTTACTTAAGAGATGACTTAGTATTATTTCTTCCTTTATTTTACTTTCTGTCATCCTCAAAGGAACACCACAAAAACGCCATGTACCAGCTGTACTGAGAAGGGCAAAAATCTCAGGGTTGGATGGATGCCAGGAGGCAGCGATCAATAGCAGTTGTGTTTAGAATCTAGATGAGGCTTATGCTAACAGCAATTCAATGAGGCTGAAGCCTTATGACAATATACATTCTAGTTTCCAAAGAAAGCTGCGCTAATATAAATAAATGGATAAGCTTGAAAGTGTGTATCATTTCCAACTGAAAGAAATAAAATGACTTTATAAAATAAAAATCAATCTGTCTGTAGTAAAAAGGAAATGATGTACACAGCTGAAAATCAAGACAGGTAAAATAACTGGTCTTAATTCTAGCACTGATTATCTTATAATCTGAAGAAAGGTAAGAAATATGATTCTTGATAAAGAATCTTAGATACACTATTTCTGCATATTCCAAGCTTGACAATTGATCTGGAACTGCAAAAGACTCCCTCTAGTAAGATAAAATGAGGCTACTTTAACAAAAGAGCCTACTTCTGCCTTAATACTGTAAACTCTTATTACTGGACCAGGTACATGACAGATGCTCAGCAAGTACCTGTCAAACTGATCTTTATTGGAAGATTATGAAAGAGAGTAAATACTTAATTCACATAAGATGCATACAGAGAATATGTAAATAACAAGAGTCTATGGCAAGAGAAGTAAACCAAATGGAAAAAGTCTACTCATGGGAAGATAATCACTTCTTTGATTAGATGATCCTTTAAGCTCTATATCTTTCCCAATGTCTGTAGTCAGTTATTATATAATTTCAACTTATGAAGTAACAAGTTACATATAGGAGCCATTCATACTAATATCCATTTTATCACCCTTAAGTTCCTTATTCAAAATACAGTTCAATTTAATAGCACTCAGGGTCATCTAAGATGGCATGAACAGTAGAGACCTGCATAACATTCCAAAGCCACCAAATCATCTCAAATTTAGTGTAGAAACAAGAAAATTCACTGAGGTGGGAGATCTATGACTGGCACAATGATTACTGTGCCCTTTTTAGAAATTTTTTTTTTCTTTTTAATTTGCATAGGACTTAAAAGAATGTTTTATTTTCTCATTTGGGAGAAATCAATTTATAAGTTTCAGGAAGTAAAACATCACATTTCTTGGAACAAGGAGATTTAGAAAGAAATGTGTATTTGAGGAACATAAATTTTTAATTTTCTTTCATAGCTTTCATAAAACATGGATGACTCTAGAGACTAAGGCCTAATACTTCTAGAGTTACAAGAGTTATCCCCAATACCCTATATATTCCTGAATCCACAAATTCAAACATTTAGCTGAAATCACATTTAGAGACCCAGTCTACCACTTTATTTTTGAAAATAATCTTTATAACTGAAATATGATATATATTGCACAAATCATAAGTATAAAAGCTTGATGAATTTTCAGAGAGTATCTCCATGTATCTACAACCCAAAATAAGAAAGCAAGACACAAGTTCTCCAGAAGCATCCCTTATGTTTGTTCACAGTAACCCCCCTTTTTCCAAAAGGTAATCCCACCATCCTGACTCTAACCCCCAAATGTTAGTTTTTCTTTAAAAAAAAAGAAAAAAGAAAAAACTTTATATAAATGACATACTATAGTATATACTGTTTTATGTCTGGCTTCTTTTGCTCAATATTTGTGAAATTTGTCCTTATTATTGCATGTAGCAGAAATTCTTTCATAACTATATAATACTTCAATTTATCTACCCTATAATTTATTTCCAGTATTTGTTGATTATAAATAGTGCTGTTATATGAATACCTTTTAGTAGACATGTATGCATTTTTCTTGATTATATACCTAGGAGAAAAAGTGTGGGACATAGGGTAGGCATACATTCAGCTTAGCAGACACTGCCAAATGTTTTCCCAAGAGTCATACTATTAATGTGGAAAAGTAAAGCTTAGGGAATTATAGTGATTTTGCACCTTAATATACAGTGATTTAGGAAAAGAACCAAAGATAAATAAATCCTAGGTCTCAATCTAATACTACCCCTTTCTGAACATTATAGATAATGCTCAAGGCAATTGGGGTGAGATTTATTCATGTAAAATCTGAAGGAGAAAACAGATCAATTCCTATAATAATTCCAAAAGACCTCTGCATATTATGTCCTGACACAGAATCTGAGAGGTTTTTAACCTACTTAGGTATATGACCGTAACCAAGTCACTTAACTAGCTTCTCTGTAGTAAAGCTTTTTCAACTGTCAGATGGCTATAATGCTCACTTATCACATAAACTCATTAATAAAGTAGGATAATCTTGATGAAAGTGCTTTGGAAAGGATAAAATACTATGTGATGTTACAGAAAATCTACACAGTTCATAAGGAACTAATTCTGGAGTTCTCATCCGTAAAGACATCTTTGACTCCTATAATATATATCAATAATAAAGACTTAATAGGCAAAGGGAAAAAATATTCCTTCATAAAATACTGCAGACACCTGTCTACATCTTTACCCAAAGCATGAAATTATAGCAAAGAGGAATCATTTAATGTTACTGATAATAACTGCAATAATAACAAAAGTAACAAGATTAGCTAAACAGAGCTTTATAGTTATAAAACATTTCATATGTCACTCTTTAAAGAATTTAAAAAAAAAATGTCAGTGAGCAAAACGAGTACTTCTCAATGATATTTTCACTACAATCGATTACCTCCAGTAATAAATTCTTCTCTCTACCACTTACTTTGCTTTTTAGAACCGTAGCTTATGGTGCTTTATGGCTTAAAGGAGGGGCACTAAAGCTTGGCCACTTTAGTCCACAAATGACACAGCAGCAAGTATAAGTTCCCCCAAAAGAGCTTTCCTTATTCACACAAAAAAAGTATTTCACACAGGAGTAGTGGATACCATTAACACTTGAAAATTAGGAATCATCTTTATTCTATCACTCATCTCTAAAACCAGGAATGGTCTTTAGGAATTGGTACAAAAAACTTGTATCTCCATTCTCCTTTTTCTATGGTCCACCTCTTTTTAGTTTCTGGTACTTCCTTTTCCCATTAATTTCTCCCTTAAAAGACTGGGGGGACACAATCTTCTCTTTAAAAAACAGTAGCATTCTATGCCTCCCTGTCCTGCCTGCTGATTGTCTTGAATTTTGACTGTTTTAAGTATGGTATGACTACTGGGAAAAACAGGTTGATCCTGTTTATATGCCATATGACAGTGATTTCCATTTCTTGTGGTAAAAGAAATTTAACATCAAACTATTTACAAGATGATAAGAATATTTGGTGTATGTCATTTAAGACAAAACAAAAAGGTACTATGAATTTAGCAATACAAATTACTATTTTGATCATCTTAATAGGCTTTACATATGTATGTATATATTTTTTTTAGACAAGGCAACCCTTGGTTGACCTCACAGATTACAAGGACCTTGTCAGTTTACAATCCTTTATTTTTTATATTTTACACCTATAGCATCTGGTCTTCCTACGTAGTCTCCCATCTAAGTACTAACCAGGCCTGACCCTGCTTAGCTTCCGAGATCATACAGGATCGGGCTTGTTCAGGGTGACATGGCCATAAACCCTTTACATACTTTTAAACAATTATAATATATATCTGTATTTTATTCTTTGTGCAGCCAATGTTGGGTGCTTATAAGAATTAAAAAGAAATCTCTAGTAATAACATGGAAGACCTGCACAGATTCTTGTAACAGTCTGAAAATCATTAAAATCAAGTTTTATAATGGTTCTCTAGACCCATTTCTATTTCTTGGTATAAACAGAGATGTGAGTTGTGAGGCAAAATCTTAAAAAGAAAGGAAAAAAGGACCTACATGAACTTACTCCCCCTCCCCCGCAGAATATTTGAGATTTTTATATATTGTGTCAATAATCATGATGGTATACTCTCCCAAAAGCCATTCACAGATTTATTAACAGCCAAAGTGATCTCATTGTGCAGATCATTAATGAATGATAATATATATAAAAATATGGGTCAATGATTCTAAGTATCAGTCTCCACAATCATGATAGCATACACACATGCACACATGCTCACAGTTTCTCAAAGAAGAGTATATATATATTAACCATTAGAACAGACACACTCAACCATATAATTACCGACTTACAATGATTCAAATAAAGTTAATTTGTCTGTTAGAGGAAGATCTATCTATAAACCACCAATTTAAGCATATAAATGTCAAATTATCTCTAATTCGACATAAGCAGATTAAACTACAATTGAGTATAAAGGGCATCACAGAAATTGATTTATTCCATTTTGGTTCAATCTGAACTCAGAGTCTTAACATATTAAGTTGGACCTAACTGACCACCCAATTGAACAAAGTCCATCATATCATTTAATAATGTAATTATTGTCTATAATATATACAAACTGATTATATATATATGTATACACACACATATGAAAGTGACAGAGAATGTAGCAAGCACATGAACACTTTTTTGGCACCTTATTCAAATGTGTTTTGAGTCTATTATCCCCTAACTTTTTATGCTTAGAAGATTTTATTTTGCAACTTTTATAAAAGAAACATACTATGGGAAGTAATAGAAAAAACACCTCCTGAAATAGTCACTAAATTCTGTCTTAAATTAATCTTAAAACTCTGCAGCCCTCAGTGGTCACAAGTCTGCTTCTCAGTGGTAGCTCTTTTATGGTCTAACCATATTTGAATAGGTTACAATTATTCAAGCAACACATGTTCATTGCCTTCTAATACAATATTCACCATGACACTGCCAACAAAGAAGTTTTAACAGAATCCTATTTTCATCAATCCACAAATATTTATGAGCAAAGTATTGGATGACAGAGTGAGGTCACAACTTCTATGGGAATTAGGTTCCAAAGTCAGCAAGCAAGGTGAAAATCAACATGCTCAAACTACTAGATTATGCCTTTTACCACCCATACAGTAAAATCCACATAGTTTTATATATTCGACTACACTAAAGCTTGAAGATCTCCGTGTTAGATAAAAGGAGAGAAGAAAAGGAAAACCATTATGCCTATGTTAGGTCAGTTCAACCTTTCAGGTAACTTATTAAATTCTTAGCAAATAGGGTATGTGTCAAGAGTTCTAAAGGGATCCTGATTGCCTACAGAGTTTATTACATTCTGTTGTAATATCAAAGATACATAGCCTTAATATGTTAATGGATTTGTCTGAAATTGAGATGAATAAAAAGACAGCGTTGGAAAGGAGCACCAAACTCAGAGAGCACTGGGTTTAATGGTACACCCGCAATTTGGCAGAAATTTAAATGCAACTCCACTGTATTCTATGGGCACAACTTCTGGGTTTCAAGGAGCCTGTAACTGACATAGCACTGACATGTAAATATTAATTTTAAGAATAAGTATACCTGCATTCCATTGATTAATTCAATAAATATGTGCCGACTGTGAAAAATCTCTGTTTGCTGCTCTCAAGGAATTTACAGGGTAGCAACTGGAGAGACAATCACTAAGTATCAATGGTAAAATAATGCATATAAACTACAGTGGAACAGAAAGGAAGAAAGGTCCAAATCTTCCTTAGGAAGGCAGGAAAGGCTTCGAAAAGAAACAGTGCTAGGAGTAAGAAGCAATGAAAGCGAGAACATTCTAGAAGAGGAAAAGCTCATGTAAAAGTAAAGAAATATAGGAGAATATGATATGTTTAACTGATCTGCACGGGCTGGAAATAAATTGTTTCATAATATTTCATTCAAAGAATGAAAACTTGATTACTGAGATTATGATGAGGTTTCATAGAAACCAAAAATTAACGATACTCTGTATCAACTAATGGTTATGCAACTATTTTCTATTTCTTAATGTACATGGAATTAATTAAGTGTAGAAAAGGAGAACAATTTCAGGAGAAAAAAGTGTTTACTTACAATTTATGTTTCAGACTTTTAAATTCTCAAATGTGAATATTCTTGACTGCCTTGGAAATGAGGTGACAGTATAGACTAACGCTTAAGTGTGGAGAGTCCTGTAAAGTAGATTCAAGTCTAGTCTCTGCCATATCCTAGCTATGTGATCTTGAAAAAGTTGCATAAACTTTCTAAGCCTCGATTTCCTCATCTACAAAATAAGAAATGATAATACCGTTACCTCACAGTGCTGTTTGTGAGGATTAAAGCAATAATGCCGGTAAAGCCTTTAATCACACTACTTGTAACACAGTAGGCAGTCAATGAATGATAGCAGCTACTAATTACTATCATGCTTTACATTAGCCATGAAAATCATACCCCAAACTAACGTTGCTATTACAATTCTGAATTATTCTAGAGGGGAAAAAATGATACTCTTTATAAAATCTTTTGATAAATGTAACACATTCTATTGAAACTTCAAATATTACTTGGGTTACATTTTTTAGTAAGTGCTGAGAATGTGACTGAGAATAGTATTAATTTCTGTTATTTACATTTTTATATGTGGCACCTTAAATAAATCTAATAAAACTTTTAACTACATTCAGTGCTCTTTGACATTTCTTATATTGTTATATGGGAGTTTAAAGTAGAATGAAAAGCACACACATAAGCACCCAGAGACCTGGGCTCTAGCTGAGTTTTGCTCTTATTTAACAGTAAGACCTCGGAAGAATCATCTATTCATGATGGGTCTTTACTTCCTCATATGCTAAATAATGATTTGGAATATAAAGTGTGTTCTCTTTAAAAGTTTGTACTCTGGGGTGAAGTAAGAATGGAGAGTTACTGATTAATGAGCGCAGAGTTTCAGTGCAGGATGATGAGAAGGTTTTCGAAATGGGTAGTTCCGGTGGTTATACAACAATGTAAATATAACTAATACCAAATGGTACAATTAAAGATGGTTAAAATAGTAAACTTTATGCTCTAGTTTACCCAGTAAAAAATATTTAAAAATTTTTAAGTCTGTGTTCTATATCCCTTTAAGCCACAAATTCACCCGCTCAGTGATTCATTCAAATATTTATTAAGCGCTTATGATGAAGCAAGCACTGTGACAGGGATACAAAGAACAATGCACGGAGCTGAGCAGAAAAGACAGACACTATTCAAGCAAGTGCTATAAAATTTCAGGAGGCTGGAGGAGGAGCTATAAAGGCAAGAGTCCATTATGTCTGAGAGGGTCAGAAAAATCTTCATAAAAGGGAGAACTCATAAGCTAAGTCTTAAAAGAACAGCATGTATTCCCCTGCAGATGATACCATGACTAGCACTATTTCTTCTCCCATAGGTAACTTAAAATCTTCATGACTAGAGAACGACAATTCTCTAACAACACAACACTGAAAGCACTTCTTAAATAATCTGAGATGATAAAAGTTCAAATTCAGTAATCTCCTTCTTCATTACAGGGGGGAGAAGAGAGGAAAGAAAGAAAGAAAGAAACCACTACATTAATCTTCAAGCAAACTCAACGGACAGTAGGATCACAATAAAGGCTAAATCTACTTGGGTTTTCATTGCTAACTTAGGCAGATATTAAAGGGAAAAAAGTGCATCACCTAAAAGACTCAGCGCTGTTTATTTTAAAAATACAAGCACAGCATAACGGGTCTTATTTTAGCACTAAAACAAGATATTATTTGAGCAGTTTGCTTAGAGAAACCAAATAACTCATTTAGTTCACCATTAAATAAGTGATTATATCAGGGCAGCAAATGGTGTCCTGGAAGAGTTTGGTCGTTTCACGTGGAAGAATAATTTACTTTCAGGGAGCACCTCTGCTTTCCTGGGAATTAGGACTACAAGCAAACATATTTCTATTATCTTGTTTTTAATTTTATTGAAAGCTGTTTGGTTTAAAATAAACTATTCCTCTAGAGCCTTTGGAATCCTAACCATATTAAGAACAAAGAAAGTGATCAGTAACATTTCAGTATTATGAAATGCTAAAAAAGAAAAGAAGGGCTGGGGGGGTTGGAAGGGTTATATGAAACACATGGTACGAGAAATTTCCCCCCAAATGAAAAACATTAATTTGGTGTTAGCCAATAAAGCACTGCCAAAAACGAATAAATGCAAAGGCTTAAGATCTAGAAAAAATAGAAATGACCATGACCAACATTTATCAGTGTCTATTTGTAGCTCTATAAGGAGAGAAGATTCTTTAGCAGATAAGCCTACAGTAAGATATAAGGAAAAAATAGTAGTTGTCCACAATGTTGAGAAAGGCTAAGAACCTGTGCTGGGAATTGTATTGACTACAGTTCATACTTTTTGTTACATATCTCGGTTCAGATCAATGTTACATTGGACTACAACAATATAAACATAATTTTAAAGAACTATGCCATACACACCCTTTGAAACTTGGAAAAGGAAACCATATGTCTGGGGTCATCCAGCAATGCAGACCCAGCCTGCTTTCTAGTCTCAGTTCTCTCCTTCATCAGGTATTTGCTACTAGTAATTTTCTATGAATAACTGTTAGCCTATGTACCCTAGATCAGGTTTTTTGTTTTTTGTTTTTAAGGGGGGAAGAAGAAAAGAGGTAAAAAGTTACAGAAACAACATGGGGCAATAACAATAACAGGAAGTGAGATTCAGGGGGCTTTAACACACACACACACACACCACACCACCCACCTGGCTTGAACACACACACCTAACTTGAACACACACACACCTGGCTTGAACTCAGCGAATTCTGCCACCAAAGCAGCCAGTGATGAAGGGTAAGTCATTTACTTGCTCTTATTCTTAATTTATTTGGGTACTTTTAAAATATTACGTATGTATTTAAGTATAATATTTATTTCAAATAAAAGCTTCCCTTGGAAGCTCAGTATACTTAGGAAAAAAAAAAGTAAAGCTGCTCTGACTCATGACAAAAATGAGAGCTGAGAGTCCTGTCCAAATAACCCTCTCATCTCCTGGAGGCAGGATTGGGGGTGCAGGGAGGTGCATCCTCAGAAGCCCCAGTTCACTCAATGTACCATTTGAAACTAATGAAGCAGATCAGTGGAGGTTACACTCTTAAATTTCATGGACTAGGAAAAATTCAAAAAAGATTTGGAAAGATTGACATAGAGGTTTTACTTTGTCAAGAAATGATGATTTTTAAAATCACTATTATTTCATAAATGAAAGGACAACGAGAGCCAAAAAATAAATAAAAAGAACGTTCTATTAAAATGAATAAATTTAGCTTCGCTTCATGAAACTATCAGTGGCCAGAGAAAAACACATTACAGACCAGTACATTAGGAAGCCACTCCAGACCATCTCCCTCAGGCCTATTCATGTTCTAAAATTATACAACTTCTACTTCTTTGGCTCTCCTATTCTGAAAGAACTAACCAGGAACACCGTAGGTATCCAAAAAAACTATTTTCTAAGACTACTATTTGTTAGTAAATAAAGTGCCCCAGAGTGACTGAAATAAAAAAGCAACAAAGACCAGAGAAAATCAAGTTAAAATTTATGACTATAAAACTTCAATCTCAAAATGTATGACATCGTCTTAGTTATTTTAATTCTCTCCACACCTAAAAAATAAGAATCATAAGCAACACTTAACTTCCTAGTGTTTAAGTGTTACTCTTTGTTCCTTCATACTCAGTGTTCAGTTTTATCAACTTCATACTTTTGTTTAATAAGTTCTACTTTCTTCTCAAAGGCAGCATAGCACTGAGATATTTCTAGGGATCTCTTTCCTCATGTTTCAACCTGTTGTTTCTTTCTTTACTGGAAAATCCTTCTGGCCACCAGAGGCATGTACAAGTACTTGTGATCATCAAAGAAACATGAGGGCTGGACAATGAGGTGAAGCTACATAATCTCCCTGAACCCAAAAAGCAATGTGGTCTATTGATCACTGCTACAAACTATTTTCTTTATATCTGTTTAAAATTTCTAAGTTATAAGAACATACAACATCCTGTTAGCTAAAGTAAAAGTTCATTGTGCAATTCAAATACTTCTCTGCTAGTTTTGATACCCAAAAGACCTTTATCTCTCAAATCACTAAATATTAGGTACCCAGAAAACCTTAAAAGTTTCAACTTCATGCTGCTCTCCTACTCCTGAAACTGCATATAACATATTCTACTCAGATCTTAGATCCGTCTTTTAACAAAAAGTTGTATCAGATTCCTGAGAAGTTCATTCCAACTTTATTTTACTGTACTCAAACTTTAAAGCAATTTTCTTAGGAATACTTTCTATGTCAGGGAAGAGATAACCATCAACCATCATTTGAAAACTCTTATTATCATTGTCTTCTCTTTTCTTCGAAATAAAGATAATTCCATTAACTTTTATTCAAGCACTTTTTTTCCAATTAAAAAAAAATATTCTATATCCTCTATGTTCCTCATAGTAAAGCACATTTGCTGAAGGAAGCACAAACAAGGGAGAAAGACAGCTATGAGTCCCTTTCTCACACTTTTTTTCTATGCACTGATTTCTTAAAATAGATATAAAGGGGTAAGACTATATTTCCCAGTATAGAAAATCTGCAAATATCATTTTCTTTCACCACAAAGGCATCATTTGGAAATCCTACAGGTTCAGAGATTGAAGGACACTCTAGACTGAAGCTGACCAAAGGGCCTCTAAAGGCACAGTCTCAAGTCACACAATGATTATGTTTAAATATATTAAGGAGAGGACAAAGCTTATTCTAAAATTATCCTATCCATTATTTAGAGTGCACAAGCACGCGCGCATGCACATATACAAGAGGGAACCTGATCATTCACGTCATATCTCTCTTAGACATCACAAAACTTCGGTCCATCACCATTTTAGAGTTCCTACATATAATATTTTCTGAGTCTGTTTCCAAAGGGGCACCTGAAAAACCATAAAGGTCTTCATCCTGTCACTTTCATTTGAAAAGAAGCTGGGTATAAAAAGGTTAATTCAAGCTAACTCCTTGGGCTCCTTCGGTCTGCCTGAATCTGTCAGAGCTGCCAGTCCTTAGGGCCTTGAGGAATATCTGAGTCCTGGCTACAACCTATTCACTCATGCCTCTGCTAATATCACTCTTAAAAGAGTGAAATGAAGGCAGCTCAACTATTCAGAGTGATACACAGACTATATATTGAAAGCTCCTGGCTGAGCAGCAAAGCCATGCCAGTTGCAGAGCCTCTTCTATTTATTCCCAGAACAATCCTTGGTGGTTATTCAGAAATGAGATGTCCTCTTGACAATGAATTCCTCTTCCCTTCTTAGATGTCAAGAAACAAACATACATGACAAACATGAGAGAGGGTGAGGAGTAAAAGAATTGGCTTGGCTGGAGGAGTTCACTCTAGAGATCTGCCCCAATTGAAAAACCTAACTCTGCCGACCTTCACAGCTTTGTGGTTGTTTATTTCCCAGCTGGCACAGTATCAAAACCAAATACATACACCAATTCATAGGGAGATAAAAGAAGGGGCACAAGAAGGGTAAGAGCAATTTCTTACAGCTTAAACCGCTATGAAAGATAAAGCATACGGTACCCACAAGTATAAAAAAATTAACCACATTTAGCAATATACAAATATGCATGAATGCACACAAAGAAAATACAGTATCAGGGCTTTCTTTTGGCTCCAGATTATAGGTTTCATTTTATAATTTTATATGCAGAAATAAGAGCTTCTTATTGAAGAAGGTTTATTTTTATAGGAATATGCAATATTCATTCATAAATATCAAATGCTTTCACTAGATTTAAGATTTTCTTTTTAAATTAAAATTTTTACCACTACAGCCCCTAAGTTCTAATTTCCATGCCATGACAGTTCACGTCAGGATTTTAAAACCATATGGAAATTCTACCACCCAATTTAGCAGTCAGGCTACACACACTGTAGTTCTCGTTTTGGGGCACCTTTGAAGACAGAGTGATATTTAATACTGAATTTAAGAAGTCTTTTCATCTTATGCTGTGGAGTAATTGTTTCCCACTTCAGAACTATAACATGAGTTATCATCTCTGACTTGCTCTCTTAAGTGCTATGGCCAGCATGGAAAAAAATGACAGAGAACATGGGTTTACTCAAGGGAGTCAGATCTTTGCTAACTGCCAAGAAGAAATCATGGCTAGTGTGGCACAGCACGACGAGATACAGCATGAGAAATGACATACGTTACTGCCCTTTGGTTCTAGGAAATCACTTCTACTAAATGTCCTCAGAATGCAGAAGCTGAACATTTCTAAGTGTTGAACATTCCAAATAAAAATTATTGCTACACATGGATGGTGTTTACTATTATTGTACATATATACTTGAGGGAAACTGTACATATATGCCTGCTGAAAATTTTTTTCTACAAAATATATAATGAAGGTGGGAGCTACAAAGAGCTTTCCCCTAGATTCTAGGAGTTGAACTGAAGCAAGCAATGCTTTCAGTTATCTATTATAAAGTTGGAATCACATAGGTTGTCTACCAAGTATAAAGATGATATAGTTCAAAAGCCTATCGGTCCTGACCCACAGAGTCAACCATCTCCTATATTTAATAAAATATAATGACAAAAGGTTGTGGAGGAGTAGGGCAAAGTCCAATAAACAAATTATCTTAAGCATTTTTCATCCTGTGTCACAGAGGAAACAAATAAATATAAGAAAGTAAATAACAGGCACACATGGACTTAAGTCCACTTCGAATGTCATGATGTATAAATAAATATAAAAGGCAGATGGAAAAGAGGGGTATTTAAATTCCAATCACTGTTACAAACATTTTCTCATTAAAATATAAACCCTTACCTTTGCTTGTCTCTTACTGGCTTCTCTTCTGGCTTCCCTCTCTTTCAGTCTTTTCTCCTGCAAGAAAAGGGGGAAAATTAGCAACATACAAACTTCTGTCTATTAGGTGTAAATCAGACTACACAATCATAACAATTTTTTTAAGCCAACTAATATGTGACATTCATTTTCCATTCATAACTGAGTAAATATTTATGAGGTTGGCATACATATGCATAATCATTAAGTATGTGTCAAACAGATCTGGAATCAAATCCCACTTCTACCACTTACTAGCTATGCAATTTGGGGCAACTTATGTATGTTCTCTTTCACTTTCTCATCTAAAAATGGAGATAACAGGAGCACATATTTCATAAAATTGGTAAAAGAACTATATAAAATAACATACATAAGTATTTAGCATAATATCAGACATATGACTAAGACACAATCACTGGCTATTAGAATAAAAGAAGGAAACAAATGCAATTTTGACTATTTCCCTTTTTCTTTGTCTAAAAGCAGAATTTACAAGGATATAAATCCCCATCCTTGGGAAAAATGACAATATTTTCTGAAATAAAAAATAATGGATGATCACTCTTATAAAGCACGTTATTTTATTAAATTGCTTTGTAATTTCCCCCATCAGTTTGCCAATCATCATGAAATAGGCAGGAAATGCAGCACTAAAATTTTTTTAAATAAGAAAAAAATACATGTGTTTGATATTAAAATTCAAAACAACAAAATGATCCAGCTAAAGTTGAAAATAATTGTTTTAAATAAAAACTTCCTTTCCTCTTAAAAAATAGTGTTACATAATTAAAAAGCTATTCTCAATCCAAAGTTCATAGCTAACAATTTATATATATTTTTAAATTTTAATAAACTATTAGGTCAATGTAAAAAGTGAATAAACAGCAAATAATTTTCTTTTTATGAAACTGCATCCATGATTCACTATTACATTAAATATCAAGTAACATGAGAATTAACAAGCTTTATAAATCTGGGTACTGGCCTATCATTACCATTATGCTTTATACATACATGGCTTTTCCCGGATTCAAAAATCAATTCTAATACATACTCTGAAGAGAGACCTGAGGTTGCTCTGTTGTTTACAGCTTTCAGGACAGGTGATTACTACTATCTATCTTATCTGTTTATAGACTCCTTTATAACATAAATGTTGAAAGTCTCAAAGAAGGTTAAATATTAATTAATGCAAAGAGGAAGAGAATCCACAGAGTTTAGAGATTCACTTTCTATAGCTTCAGACTGCATAGCAGGAAAGCTAAATTCCAAATGAAACTAAGAAAAATTCAAATTCGAATGGCAACTGTGAACATGTCACACCCATAAATAATGCATAACATTAAAATTATTCTTTTCTGTGACTATTATTCTTTCTCTAGCCCAGTTTTGGAGAAAACGAGTATTATTTCAACTTCCAAATAAAACATACAACTAAAAATGCAGATAAAACTTAAATAATGTGCAATTATACAGAGAAATATTCTAAAGATTATTCAGAAGTTCCAAGACCAAGGTCAAAGGAAAAGGAAAGATGAAGAAACGAAAACTCAGAACTTGACTTGTTCATGTCAAAGAGCTTCGTAAGTGACAGAGACCAATCTCAAATTGGTCTAATGCTAAGTCTAATGCTTTGTTCCAATACATTCTAATAAAAACTAAAATGTAAGGTTTGGAGACTTTAACAGATGTCACTTAAATAGCAGAAGAAAATAAGATCTAGTATTATTTTAACAAGTAACCAATTAATGCAATAGTTATTATCACTATCTATCCCCGAATTGGTTCTCTAAAGAATTTGAGAGTTGTTCTGCCACGAAAGTAAAATAATCTCAATGTTTTCCTCAATTTGTGGGAGGAGAATAACGTTAATGGATGGCAGTTTATCGAAAGATTTGCACCCAAATTTTTCATAAAAGTTGGTACCAATTACTAATTTTCTACAAGCAGACTACTAAATAAAGTAGCAAAATAATATTAAAGAAAAGAATTTAAAACAAATGATCATTATTATGCTGCTTAAGAACTGGCTTTAGTTTATGGATTAAGTGTTTGTAATTTTATCTCTCTTCTCTCTAATACACACACAACTTAGTTCTATCTCCTACAAAAAGTTTTCATGATTTAGAAGGTAAAATTAAACAGAGCAATATTTTATGTTATTCTACAAAGATCACAGTGACTTTCAAGTGTTGTGCAGCTTAAACTAATTTTAAAACTAAAGCTATACAAAACATCAAATAACTAGAAAGTAATAAAATTGTACTTTTATAAAAATGTATCTTCCTTTGTCTCATTATTACTATTTTCTTACTAACAGTAATACCTCTAAATTATTAAGTATCAGCAGTGTGCTAAGCATTTTACATATATTTTTAAATCTGTGTAACAAAACTTTTGAGGTATTATTCTCATTTTACAGATGAAAAAAATTGAAGATCGAAGTGATTAAATAACGTGCCTGATGTCATACAGCCAGTAAATTATGGACCTAAGACTAAAACTGGGTCAAAGGAGCCAAAGTCCTCACTCCCTCATCTCTAGGATGCTTCCACACCCCTCTCTCCACCATTAGAAAGTTTATTTACCTTTGTAGATGCATACATAGTGTTTTATTGTTATCGATGTGTTTTAGATAAATGTTGTGTTTTTTTATTAGAAACAATGTTCTGCTACTAATTGGTCTTTTCATCCTGATAGCATATTTTTCCTGATAGCATTTGTGGACATTAATTATTTTTTGCCAGTCTTACCAGATAATTAACTATGTTTAACAGTCACACAAATTTTTGTTGTAATTATTCAGTAGCTGGCCTTCTCCCAACACATTAGAGAATCTGAAAATGGTACTTTAAAGTTACAAAAATAACCTCGGTATGTTCACATCAGAAAAACCACTTCTATACATGTAAACATAATCTTTATTTTCGGGCTTTTCATCTAGCCAATTTAATCACTGCAGAAAAAAAATATATTGACAATTTTCCACTACTACTGAACTCCAGTATTAATTCATTATAGTCAATGAAGGGCATTTTAAATTTCAGATTCCAACTAGCTATCAGAATTCAAATGTGCATGCAAATGGGATAATTCTTTCCTTTTAAGATTTCTTCCACAAGTTTCAGATAGATAAAAGATATCCAAAACCTTGAAAATATGAAATGAAAATGACTACGACATGAAACTGAAGAGCAATAAAAAATACATACTTTTAATACTGGGTGAAACAAAAGGAAAACTAGAAAACTTTTCATTCTTATCTTAAAAACTTATGTTAACACTATCTGAAAAGAGGCAAGAGTAAACACTGGTCTTTAAACAGAGGAAAAGAACAGGAAACAGAATTATAGTAATCCAAAATTTTGGAAATGGATATAAGGAAGAAAGTACAATTTTTTTAAGGCAGGAAAGAATTCTTTGTCAAAAAATATAGATGTTATAAATGACAAGACATAAAAATAAAAGGTTGGAGTACAATGACTTGAGGGGGAAAATATAATTGAATTTTATTAGATTCAGTAAGTGAGGTTTCCCCCATACTTACCTTAATTTTATGTGGTTCAAATGGTTTAAATCCTTTATTTTATAATTTCGTTTTTGAGGATAGATTAGTACCAAAAGATATTTTTTGCCACACAAAATGAAGGCAACATTTTACCTTTAGTTCTGCCATGCTACAAAGATTAAGTATAAGAACGGCATGAAATTCAATAATAAAAATCAAATTCACCTGGACAGGAGAACAGAAAAATCCCATTTCAAGGTACAAAAAAACTCCCTTTATAGCTACTGTTATACTTCCTTTGGTTTTTCACATACTACATACAGGTCCTTAGCTTCCAGAAAAGAAAGTGCCATGAAATACAAATTTCATCAGCAGTCAGGACTATGTATTTAAGCCATTTTCATTCTATGGTGATCTTGCAAATTTGTAGAAGTGAAAATACAATTCATATTTCGGGAGGTAGAAGAAGCATTGAATGAGTCTCAGGCAACTGCGTCAGCCTGGTAAGGAACTGAGTTCCCAGCTGTCACAAAGAGAAAGAGGAAACATCTCTCCTTATTTCTGTATTACAGGAATCTCTTTTTCAGGGAAGAAACCTGGCTCAACAGAAGTGAGTACAAGAAGGATTACAAGATTTTTGGCCCTGAAGATACCCTTTGCCTTCCAAGAACAAAACCCTCATCATCCTAAATCCCTCCCAGGAATTTAGAACACAACAAGGTTATCTGATCTGTTATAGAGTGTCATTTGAACAACATAAACATTGGTCTTCAATATACAAATCTGTTAAGTACAAACAAGGATATGAAGACAAGGAGAAAATTTTACTTAAAAACACTGACTGACTAACCAATTCCTTCAAGTATCTGCTGAGCTACTAGGCACCAGGCCCCATGGCAGGCTCTGGGTATATAGGAACAGGTCTTTGTAGTCTGTGACCTAATCTTTCAGAACCCTTTAATTCCTTTAGTACCAAACTCCACTGCTACTCCTTAACCCCAGTCTCCGGCTATTAACCGCCAATCTAACAACCACCACACCTCTCAAAACACCATATGGAGTTAAAAGAAAATCCCACAAAACAAAAAACTTAATATAGATAATAAACAGCTCAAAGACTTGCCACACACTGATAAGATCTATGCAATTTTGAGTATGTCTCATTTTAGAAACTGGATATGAAGGAGGGCTCAAGTACTAAAATGAACTGAGTATCGCAAGATGCTATAAACTCATGAGATTAAGAACAGAAACGTCCCAGGCGGACATCTCCAAATTATAGGCAAAGGTTCTGTAGTAATAAGCTGGCTCCTTTTTTATAATTAACCCGGTTGTGATGATGACAGGAACAACTGAAAGCGGAAGGAGGAAGGGTTTATAGAGGAAGAGGATCAGTTTTCCTCCTCTGTAAATAAGATTTAGTTCATGAAGTCCACTTTAGAATTAAGTACCAGATGCTTTTAGTCCCTGCCCTCATGATAACATTTCTGACATTAGTAAAATTTCATAAAGCTTATGAGCCAGACCAGTCTCTGACAATGCCTTAGACTCTTAAAGGGCCACAGCTACTTAAAAATGGATTCTGGTACTAGTAACTATATATCTATGTAATGAACATTGAGAGAAAGGTAATACTAATTTGGGGGCCTAAACTAGAAACTATTAACCACTTCACTTTTTTATTCCTAAATTTGAGACCAATGACTTTGCTCTGGAAACACAAACAATTTCCATTATTTGTCAGTCCTTCAAAATACTCCACTCCTGTTATCACCCTCCACCTTTTAATTCATTGCTTCAGAGTCACCCTGTTGTAAAAGAATACCCAATGGTTTGAGATTGGCAGGAACACAAATGAATAGAATAGTTAATGAATACAACAAAGTCTGTAGAGTAACAAAGACTGTGGCAAAAGTCCCAGAGCTACTACTTATAAGCTGTGGGGGCCTTGGGAAAATTACTTGACCCTTCTAAGCCTTAGTTTTATTTATCATCTGTAAAATGAGACTAGCTCACTTATCTCAGAAGTTAATTTTTAGCACATGAGAATATATCTAAAGCACTTAGGACAGGGCACAAGTAACTAACTACTACTTGTTACTAATTCTCTTATTACTATTCCTAAGATGCCTAATTACTGCTTCCTTCCTTCATAACTAGCATACAAATTTATGTTTAGATATCCGGATTCCATGCAAACTCAATTCTGTCAACACAAAACAGATTTTCTAAAAAGTCCCTTTAATTCATTCCTAACTTTCTAATGTTCATGCTAGTAGTAAGTGGAACCTAGAGCAATGATGTCATCTTTTCGAGCAGTCCAGAGCCACATTTTGACTTGGTTATGTTACCTAACACCCACTTCAAAATGGATAAAGCGCTCAAAGCAAATTTTAAGGGAATGAAAGAAAATGTCATAATGAATTGCCTCTTCCCACTCTCAGCTGTTATAGGAGATATTATCACCCTAAATGCAAGTAATCTTTCAGGCCTAAGAATGATGACACATACCATGGAGCAGATTTTCGCTCCATTAAATTAAAATCCTTTCAATAATGTGATGCATGGCCCATCTTTCACAGTTCTGATTGAATCATTGGAAAACAGACTGTTTCCATGCTAAAGTAGTGCTTTTGCATTTATAATATACTAATGGCTTTATATGCAAAAATTATAGCTTGTGCTAAAATTTCACTTCCAATGAATGGTTTCAAGAGGTTCAGTAGAGAAAATAGTAGCAGGCCTACTTAAGTAGTGACTTATGAATATGCCAGGGGAAGCTAAAGATTGAAATGGTTTCAGAAGAAAATGATGCTTAATGGCTACAATGAAGCCTTGTGAAGAGAAATAAAACTGCTGACTAAGTAACCCAAAGCAGGGTGAGTAGCTATGAGTTCCAACAAGCAAACAGCTAAAATTCTACTCCCTGTGATGCTATAAACTACACTTTTTTTTTTTTTTTTTTTTTTTTTTTCATAAATTTCCAACAAGCAAACAGCTAAAATTCTACTCCCTGTGATGCTATAAACTACACTTTTTTTTTTTTTTTTTTTTGCCATAAATTCTTATTGCTTGGTTTCTAAGTTAAAATTCTTATTGTTCGGTTTCTAAATCTTTAGGAGAAAGATAGCTACTTGAGTCACAGTACAAATTACAGAGCTTTCAGAATTTGGTAGATGAAAATATGAGTCAAGGACAAGTGGGGAAAAAAAGAACAGCCCAGTCCTACATTAGAAAGATTGCGTATTTAAAACTAAGGTGCAAGGCTGTTCATTTTAAACGACAGGAGGAAACTACTTTCAAACAGAATCACTAAAGACTAAATCCACTTATATATTAAAGACCTTATCCTTTTAAACTAAAAATATAAACATAAAATATTTTGAACATGCTGAAAGAATACTCCTAAATTTATGAAAACTTCTAAAATTGACACATTTAAAAATATGTAATATATGTCAAATATAGAATTATGTAGGGAGTTTTCTTTTCACATGTAAATTTCTTTCAGGTATGTTCCTCATTTATAATTTTGTGTCAAAAGTTTTTTCACCTTTTTCTATCTTCATGAAGTAAACCTTATTCCTAGACCCTCACGTTAGTATTTCAAATATTCTTTAGGGACATACAGTTTTTCTCCATATACTTTAATAGAAATAACAAAATTATGAGTGATAGCTTCACAGGAAACATAATTACATTTGCCCAAAGTAAAACCTTATGCTAGAAGAACTAAAAATTGTCATTATAGTAGGTAATATACTCAATTAGAAAAAAAAATACAATTTCAAAACCAATAATGCGTTTGGGTAGAGCAATTAGAATAAAATAATTCATGCAGGATTAATAATGTATTTAGTTTTTAAAGTAAAATTTTAGTAATCATTGGAAAATAAATGAACAAGATGAAAGCCCTATCATTAAGCAAGGAACCCGATTTGTAAGCAGGGAAAAATTACACATTAAAATTCCATTTTTCAAACAGGAAAGTGTAATTTTATTCTCATGTCTTACCAACACACACAGAGCCAGTTGATCTCTCTGATTTAACTCCCCATTCCCATTCTCTCATTTTTCAGAATAGGAAAGTGCAGTCCAAACTGCCGACTAATAGTCTCAGGTTGAACTAGGTAATGCCATATTCAAGATCCAAATGCAAGTATCCCACCGTGCAGTATGACGCTCTTTCCGTCAAACATTACGCCAAACATTAAAACTTGCCATTTAAGAAAAATATGTCTTCTAGGCACAAATCAGGTCCATGGCAGCCCGGTGTATCACTGATTTGAGCACTGGTATTGTGTCTTATGTATGCCATTGTTATAAACATGCCCATTCCAATGTGAAATTTTCTCTAATACACAAATACTTATATGTGGCTAAATAATAATTTTACTGATAAAAATACCAAGATACTACTCATATATGGAACAAGCAGCATTTACATTAAAGTTGTGTAGACAGATTATTTTAGTTATTTCCTTGTGCTTTTTTCAGGCCACATATTTTCAACCTCCAATATTGAAGGAATGTCATCTTGTGAAAATAATCCTTATTTTATATAAAATAGCAACTCTTAACTTGTTTTTAAAAGGACCTAATATCTATTTTAGTTACAGGGGTACTGACTTCAAAAACAGCAGTACGTAAAATTCTTGTAGTTCCTCTCACACCTACTTCAGTTCAAAATTGCTGTTCGACTGTGCAGCAAGAAAACCACAGCAAACTAATTATTTAAAAGATCAAAAATAAGTGGAAATAGAAACATGTAAAACAATTTATATATAATATACTACCTTTCATGTAACAAAGGAAG
The DNA here is from genome assembly GCF_000325575.1 of Pteropus alecto. Classification (NCBI taxonomy): domain Eukaryota; kingdom Metazoa; phylum Chordata; class Mammalia; order Chiroptera; family Pteropodidae; genus Pteropus; species Pteropus alecto. The sequence continues at coordinate 954,123 of NW_006436543.1, read as the reverse complement.
AAAATAAGAATATGTATTTCTCTTCATTTGTATTTACATAAAGACACTGTTAGGATAAATTAATAATAAAAATATTTACCTATAGAGTGGAGATATAAATAAGAATAAGAGGTATGGGCAGAAGCAAGACTCAATGTTAACATTTTTACGATCTTGATTTTGGGACAATGTGAATCTCTTATTCATTTCAAAAATTTAAATGTAAAAAATCAGAGGTACAAAATATTCAGTGACAGAATATCCATAGTTAAGTATGATTTAATTATAATCTTCTTGAGGACAGAGGAACCCGTGTACTTTAAGCATTCTATCTTCATAACCTAGGGCAGAGCCTAGCACACATTGTGTGTAATAAATGTAGGATTAGTCATTTTGAAATTGTTTCTAAAGGATGCAGAAATAATATTCCACAACCTAGATACAGTAGTAACTTCCACACATGGGAAGAAAAGGGTTGAAAGGGAAGACAAAAAAGAGAGGGGAAACATTTTTTATGTAAAGTCTTCATATTTACTTTATTACTATCTACAATTAAAAATAAAGGACAAAATGTTCTTATGCTCAATCTTCCCCTGGATAAATGCTTGAAGTAGACTATAAGCTGAAACATGAGAAGCTACTGACACTCTTAATATTATTAAAAATTTTAGTTAACAAATTATTAATGCCAATTTTCCATTTAAAGTACCATACAGAAAGCAGCAATGCAGGAAATTCTTAGTTCTCTCAATAACAAATACCCAACAACTACAACCAGTATATTTCAGGTTCATTAGTCCTTCCTGTTTCTGGAATGTTTTTCTTACCATTCATTTCTATCCCTGAAGCTATCTTCAATATCTTTTTCCTATTCATCAAATGTTACTGTGAAGCCGCATCAAATCTTAAAGAAATAAGAACTGCTGCTCTATTAAAAAAAAGTTTGCTGGGCCATTAAATAGTTACAGGGTTAAATAGGAGTCAAAAACTACAAGAATCCTTCTCAGGATACAGTTAATAATGTCCTCATCCAAAGACCTAAAGGTTTCTTAATACGAAACTTAACGGTAGAGCAGTGATTCTTGGGTTTGATACTGCATCACCCTGAAATTATTCACTGTCTCAAGGGCATACTGCAGAAACTTCTTTAAAAGTGTAAATCTGTTTTAATTCATTAAATGACTCATTTATCTAGCAAAATGTTCACTTTTATGGGAATTAAGTAGTGTGAAAAGACACTGATATCATGAGTAATCAGAATGGAGTAACCCCTTTCAAGAATAACAGAAAACTGCCAAGTTTAAGGCCAACAGGGCACTTACTTGTATAGAAGCATTCCCTCTTACAAAGTTCCCTTTTTAAATTATATCACTCTGATAGCGTTGAAAATTTTTAAATATTTAAAATGTGTGTGTGTGTGTGTGTGTATGTGTGTGTGTGTGTGTGTGTGTGTAAAGTTTAATCTTATATCCATTACCAAGTAGTTGCTATAGAAAAAAATGTATTAAATTGAAGCTCAACACAACATTAATGCCACTCAAATGGGTGAATAGTGAAACAAACTGTGGTACATCCCCACCTTGGAATACTGCTCAGTAACAGAAAGAATGAAGTATTGATACAACAACTTGAATGAACAGACAGAATATCAGAATATCATGCTGAGTGAAAAAAGCTGATCCCAAAAGGCTACATACTACATAGTCTCATTTACGTAACATTCCTGAAATTAAAAATTATAAAAATGGAGCACAAGAGATCTCTCTGTATTACTTCTTATAACTATATGTGCAACTAAAATTATTTCAAAATTAAAACTTTAATTTAAAAAAATCACTAATATTATTTGGGTCACCTCACCAAAAGCAGATTTAGGTGACAATCTCAGAAACCAGTCAGTATACAAAGCCTTTACCAGCCAAAAGAAGAAAGAATTAGATAAAATGACAAAATAGCAACAAAAAAAGAAGTGTTAGAGACATTAAAGTAATATGGTTATTAATGAATATCTAATGAACATTTAGTTATGTTTAGGGACATATTATATTTCACTCAGTATTAATTCATGATGGAAAAGGCTTACCCGATGCTTTGCCTTAATTTTCTTCCTATATGCTTCCTTGTCAAATTTGTCCTCTTCTTGAAGCCTTTCCTTTGCTTTATCTAAGTTGATACCACCAGTGTCATCCTCTTCCTCAGTATCCTTCAAGACAGATTTCTGCATTTGTGGCCACTGCTGAATTTTTTTTTGGAAAAGGTTAAGTATGGGACAGGAGACAGCAAACATCAACAGAATACCATTTCCTTTTGTATAACAATTTTGAAATGCTGCGTATAGACACTTTGTGCCTTACTACCTACATTTCTTAAACTTTCTAACAAAGTTTATAATTAAAATGAGCAAGCCACAGAAAAGACTGTCCCAATTAGGGTAAATAATGCTGCTGTAACCCAGTGAGAGCAGTATTAAAGGAAAATTTCATTAAATAATTTGGAGAAGGTAGTTGCCTCAAAATCATTTTAAACACTGTTCTTAGTATGCCATATTTCACCAACGTGGGTCCACAACGACCTGCAGAGGGCCATAGCCAGGCTGACCACAGTGCCCCCACGCCAGCTGCCATGGCACCTTGTATGTACTTCCAACGCTTTCCTTACTATACTGGGTTGTTTTACTTTTCTGGTTTTCTTACTAGAATTAATCTCCTTGAGGGCAGTCATATGTCTTTTTATGTATTCTCAGAGCCCAACACAGTACATGGCACACATTAGGTGCTCAAAATTGATCGATGGATCATGTATCAACTATTATAACACATAAAGACTGAAATAACTAAGAGTAAAGGAGAGAATTTGAGTTTCACAGGTCTGCTCAGTTCTAAATGATTTTACGCATATAATTTATAGTTAGGAACAAGGTGACACAGAAGTCAGGGCACTGATCTTGGAGCCAGGAGACATGGCTTAATGCCCTGGCTTTCTCATCAGGCCACGGCATGATCCTGAATAAATTACTTAATCTCTGGCACCTGTGTCCTTGTCTGATAAATAAGGTTTGTTTGACTAAATAATCTTCTAGGCCTAACACAGTTAAATTCTATAGACAATTTAGACAAAATGATTCTTATTTTACCTAATAAGTGATTACCAGTAGGATTTAAGTAGCTGCCACTATTTTTGAAAGACTGCTACTTAACCGGCAGGCAAATGGAAGCTGTAGGCACACTTATCGCAGGTATTAATGTCTCCCCTCACTCTTGTCACCACCATAGTCATTCTTTAGGATGAGATCCCTACAGAGTCTCAACTTTGGCAATGATTGGGGGTCACAAATATACTACATAAGCAGCCATGCAAGCAGTCACTGACACTAATGAAGAAGCAGTGAGATCAGCTGTGACAGTAAGAATGCCATCCATTGCTCTGACTTGTCACCTCTTTTTCTATCAGAGGAAAAAATAAGTCCATCTCTCTGTGGGCTGAACAAATAGTAGCATTTCTTTGGGAGTTTTAGATCAGAAGTTTCAATGTGGCTCACAGTCACACAGAGTCCTATCAGCAATAAGCTTACACTGAAATATTTCATAGTTAAAGATTTACATTCACCTTGCAGGTAATTGGTATAACCTGTGCAGTTAAACTTAGTAGCACAGTAAGGAACCTCATTATCCTAACAGCATTAATCGTGTTTTACAGTAAGCATCTGATATAATACAACTATATTCTAGATTTAGACTGCTTCTCAGGTGCTAACCTCTTTTTAGTAATTTCATAAAGATTCATTAATTATCAATTACATAGGCTTCCTCTGCAACTACTAACAACATTAAACTGTACTTTATTTTGTAAGTTTTCATATGATTTATACACCATTTCACTCCATATTATTAGTGCAAATCTGGGCTTCTGAAGAAAAGCAGCCTTCTCCAAATCTAATGTGATACATTAGAGCTGGTATAAAAAGTTCTTTTATTTTGTTGGGGTATTAGACAATGGTTCATTCATGCAATAAACTTTCTCTAAGGGTTAACTGTATGTTAGGCACTGTTCTGAGTACTAAAGACAGAGTAGTGAGCAAAGTCAGGTCAACAAATGCCTTCCCTCATGTAGCCAGTCTCATTCTGTTGGAGTGGAAGAAATGTACAACAACCAAATATAGAATAAACTATATAGTAAGTGCTATGGGGAAAAAAGGACAGAGAAAAGGAAATGGGATTGTGGTAGGTGTGGAGTGCTGTGTGATGTATCAGGATGAACAGGGAAACACATAGGTTGGTGAGAATAAAACTGAGATATGATATTCAGTATGACCACTAACTACTAACCATTACTCTTTAGGTAAGTCACTTGATTTTCTAGATGTTCTTCCTCTTTGAAAACAAAGATAATATTAATATGTAATAGAGTGACCTTTCATTAGCTATCTGTGAGTGGTAACCCCTTCCCTACTCTATGGGTATATATTTACACTAAGACCAAAGTAATGGTGAGATGAAAACCAAGCACCTATGTGTCTGAGATTATTTTAAAACAGAGAATTCCTTCTCATAGCAGGCCAGTACGTAAGAAACATGCCAATACAGCATCTAAAATTGAGGAACTGCAAAGCAGAGACTTGAGTCCAGCAAAAGAAGCTATGGTAAGTAGTTGTGTTATTATTCTTGCGCCTTTTCCCATAGAACATGTCAATGAATACTGTGAGGGGAAAAAAAATTAATAATTAAAAGTGGAATTTAGGAAGTTCAAAATCAACTCTATTGTTATCATCAATAAGTATCTCAGTTTACTGACAATAAAACATTCTTGCCTATAGGTATATAGCTGATGAAATGTCTACAGTAACAGGAAATGCCTACTGTGCTTTAGAGAAACATTCTTTTTTTCTCATCAGTGAATGGGCAGTTAGCAGGAGAGTTAAACTCTTTATAAGACTTGGAATGTACAGTAAGTCCTCACTTAACACCATTGATACATTCTCTGTAACATCAAGTGAAACAACCTATAAAGAACCCAATTTTACCCTAGGCTAATTGATATAAACAAGAGTTAAGTTCCTACATCATCTCACTAACATTATAATGAAAGGACATTATTTGAGGACCTGCTATAACCCGGAAATGAAGCACTTAAGAATCTTACCTCCCCTTCATCAGTAAATGTTATCTTCTTATTCACTTTAAAATTTCTCTTCATTACTTTTTTTGCTTCTGCAACCTTGGTCACTTTTTTCTTGACACTGGATTTAGAAGCTTCTTTTTTCTATGTGAGAATATACAAAAAGAACAGATGATGAAGTAAATGGCTGCTTTACATTAACAATTTAACTCTGGTAATATATTTTCCAAAACTGAGTGCCTTTACTGCTCATTGGCTAATGAGAAGCACCAAAAATACTGTCTAGAAATGAAATTATTAGACTTATTAATTAAGCATGAATAAGACAAATGTTAGACATAAATAACCTTTGAAATCTATTCTATTACGAAAACTATGCTAATCTGATAATGATGAAGCGCCAGAAACTATATGGTAATGTGATAAATGGACATTTTATGTAAATAAAAGTATCTTCCAACTAAAAAATAGAGCACATTTTTAAAACAACTCTAATTTCCAAGTGCAAACAAACTTTTAGGCTAGAAAAACGTTTACTTCAAAAGCAACGACTAAAATAAATTGTTTACGACTCAAGATTCTTCTTCTCGTTATAGTAATTTACCAAATGAACACTGGAAAACATCCTGTGATAACTATGCTGCATGCAAAAGTGAGATGGAGTAAGAGTACTTTAACAGGGATACACTGGTAAGCACCTAGCAAATGTCAGAAAACCATTAGAGCAAGATATTAAAAATACAAAGCCACTGCTTACTTATGCTAAATGAGTGCTGAGTGAACCATCTGAGATAGGAAGATGCAGGTCATACCATAGCCTACTTTGATGCATAACAAGAATTAACACCTTTGGGAAGAATATGGATTATCTTCCTCAAATTCAAGCCAGTAGTACCAGTGGTGGTACTTAGTAAACTAATATAAGACAGACTCCATTAGATGAATAGACAGAGTGAGCAGAAGTCTTTGGCACAGTAGATAAGAAAATGGCTTTGAATTCAAGCTCTGCCACTTATGAGCTGTGAAAGAAGAGCAAGTTACTTAACCTTTGTGCTTTAGTTGTAAATTGAGGTTAACAGTACCTATCTCGTAGGGTTGCTAGGAAGAGGTTGGTAATAAATGTAAAATATACAAAATATAAGGGTTAGATAAACCTCAAATAACCACTATTACATATTGATTTCATGCTACCTAAAGAAACTGTGCCAACCGCACAGACTCTTCTTAATATACAAAATCCTAGACTTCGAGCTTTCTAGTTGATTGGTTTTTAAACTCTGTACCATAGGGAACCAGCCAAGGAAAAGTAAGAAAAGAGGGACTGATCTAAGAAACAAAAATTATCAGAAGCGTTGAGAAGATGTACATTAGTTACAACTGTTACATTATGGTAATAAATGTGCACAAAAAGAACAATTCATTTAATAAAGTAAATATTATTAACAATATAAATACAAAAATGCTTAAAAATAAAACACCATAAAATCAAAACAAACTTAGTAAAATAGGTTTGCGACAAGTTATTAATAAATATTTCTAGATAATGAAAATATTTATGAAAATCAGCTAGAGCATATGCAATAATGTTATGACTTAAGTACAAGAAAGTCTTGACACTGATGGTTCTGTTATGTGAGTATTACTAACACTGCTTTTGTATTTCTGGTTCTTACTATATGCAAACCATAGTATCAGACCACAAATCAATTAGTACTTAAGAATCTACAAGGATTCTAAATCCATAAAATGTTTACAAAAAGAATAATCTCCTCTGAGGTAACTCCTTTTTATTACATCAGACAGAGACATCAATATGCTACAATCACTATATCTGACAAGATTTCTAAAAAAGAGAGGTTTTGCATTTCTTCTTCCCATTGGACACCCTATCTCCTCCACGCCCCAGTGACTGCATGAATGTTACCATCTGGTGGCATAATGCCCTAAACTGGTGTGCCCATCCCGCACAAACCCCTCCCCAATACTGTGCTCTAAGATACATTACTATTATTCTCCCTCAGGTAATATTACAGTATTTCTTCATTTCCTTATCTCACTTTTGAGAGTAAATGAGTCAACTATGTGATGGTAAAACTCCTAAATTGAAAGGGAACAGGATGGCAGGAAGCTCATTACTGAAATAAGTTGCTATCTGTATGACACCATGTAAACCCAGGGCATTAATAAGAGCCCCTCCTCCACTTCCTCCCAATCATAACTTCTACAACTTTCTCTCCACAAACTTATCAAAGACCACCACCAACAGACCGCCAGGCTTGTCGACTTTGTTATTGACTCCTCTGGGATCTTCTGGTTTTTATGGTTAGGTCAGTTCTTAAGGATCTTGGGCTGGCTGATATTCTGTCATTATATCTCTATTAATGATACAGAGAATGCTGATCAAACTTAAGAGGCTCATTTTAATATAAAAATAACAAACAAAAGTTGTAATCACTTAAAAATAAAAATTCCTAGGAAAGTTTGCAAAAGGAGCAAACTATCTGAGGGTGATGGTGATGCTCTAAATCCTGACAAGAGTTTGAGTTACACGGGTGCACACATTTGTCAAAACTTATCTAGTGTTACATTTAAATTGGTGCATTTTGTTCTACATAAATTTCTACCTCAAAAAAGAATTCTATAAGCAAATATTGAACTTTAGTTAATGTCAGGCAAACTGAAGTATGTAAGAGAAAGTATATGATGTTGCCAACTTACTCTGAAATGTGCTAAATAAGAAAGGATGATGGATGAGTAGATGGAGAATTGCATGATAAAGGTAATATGGTAAAGGGTTAATTATAGAATATGAGTGGTGGCTATTTTGGTGTCCAAAAGTATATTTTTTTACTTTTCTGTATGTTTGAAATTTTTTGTAATAAAATATAAAACCCCAGTCCCAGGAATGAGAGAAATAACGGGAAGAAAAGATGCCAGAAACTGTCAGAACAGAACACAGGTCAGTCAGGAAAACAATCGTGCAGAGTGGAATCTTGGAGTAATGAGGGTCAACTGGAAGAGCTTTAGGAAAATCCATGAAACCACTGAAATTATGCAACAAAATTTGGGAGTATTTGCATCATTGCATATTTATGGTTTATAATGGTTTCTAAAAGGGATCTATGATCTCTCCCTCAAAAAAAAGTTAATTTTTTTTTGTTTGTTTGGGGGAAGCCACTGAAAGAATGAACAGAAATGCCGACATGGGTGAAAAAAAACCACATTTTTATTATATTTTTCCCACAGGCATGGCTTTGTTCTGATATTCTAGAGTTATTCTTCACTCAAATATGCACTGTCATCAAGACGCAAGATATCATAGTATATACTGGGGCCCCAGCAGTGAAAAAGACAGGAAGACCACCGACTCACTGAGCCTAACCCTATCAGTGGAAAAATAAAATTCAACCAGTGAAAAATATTATTCAATCACAAGTGTAGTAATGCACAGAAAAAAATACACAGTATGAATGAATCAATGTAATAGGGTGTGCCTTTAGAAGAAGTCAAAGAAAACTTCCTTTTGAGGGACAGATGTTTGAACTGATCAGAAAACAACCAAACACTGCTGCATACTGGCTCATCAGTGATAACAAGTACCTTCTGTATGTCCACTGATGGCGTATTTCACATATGGCTTAGTTCAATGTCATTCTTTTGAGTATTATTTCTAGCAGGTAATACACGTTCCTTTATTTTGTAAAGGATATTCAGTTTAAAAATTGCCATTCACATCCTCTTCACCCACCTCAGCTTACCTCCCAAGAAGCAAGCAAGCACTGTTACTAGCTTTTCCTGTATCCTTCCAGAGACTTCCTACCCATTCAAGAACACCAAATTACTAAAAGAGCTGTCCCTGCAATGAATAGCCTTGTTTATACACCTTCATATACATGTGCATATATATATCTAGGATACATTTCTATAATTGAAGTGCTCACAGTATGTGCATTTAAATTTCAAAAAATATTTCCAAGTAACCCTCCACAGAAGTTATACAAATTTATACTCCCACCAAAAATCTGAGAGTCACCAATTCTCCACATCTATTCAAACAAAATTAATTAGGCTTTATGTTTGCCAGTCGACTAGGTGAAAAAAATTTCATCTCAGGAAGTTTTAATTTGCATTTGTATTATTTTAAGCAGAGCAGAACATCTTTACAAAGGCATTTTTCCTGTGCACTATATACATTCTTTATCAGTATTTTTATTGATTCCTGGCATTTCATTTATTGATTTGTGGGATCTCTTCGTTTGTTTAAGATGCGTTAACATTTTCTCCCACTTCATCACTTATGTTTAGACTTTGCCATATGGAGAAATATTTTGTTATTTATTTTTTATTTTTTTGCCAAGTGTATATTTTTAATTGTTATACAATAAATTTTTTAAAATAAAATTGTCTGGGTTTGTGCCATACTTCGAAATACCCTTCCAACTGAAAGACTTAAAAAAAAATAAATTTAACTTAAATTAAATCTGCAATTAAAATGCAGATTTTACTTTTCTTAAAAGTTTCAACATTGGCTCTTGGACAAGGGGGAAAGTGCTCATTAATAATTTTAAATTTCTGTTCATTAGGTCACAAAAAATATAAAGTATATCTATTGTTAGAGAAGAGTTCTAGTGTGACTATAAGACTTTATATTATTGGTACGAAGATGAAATTTGCAGCAGCCAGATAGTATTAAAGATTTTCTTACAAGATGTAAAACATCAAAATGCAATTTTCATTTCTATTTGCACTTCTTCCTCAGCATGTATGCTAGACTTCAAAATAAAATGCCAAAAGGAAAATATCATAAAATACAAAACTGATAAAGCATCAAGTCATTCTCAAAGTCCTGTGATAGCTGTAGGAGGTTGCCACAAATAACTTGGAAGATAAAAGAACAGCAAATTAAGATGTACAAATTGGTAGTTACGAAACAGTCACATGGATGTAAAGTACAGCATAGGAAATATAGTCAAATAATATAGTAATGGCTATGTATAGTGCCAGGTGGATACTAGACTAATTGGGGGATCACTTCATAAATTATATAAATGTCTAACGACTGTGCTGTACACTTGAAACTAATATAACATATTAAAAACAACAACAACAAGAACCATCACATAAACAATAATGGTTCCTACTAAAAGGACCATGTTAGTTAACATTGGCTACAAAGAGATGCAAAATATAATCAGTGAAAAAAGTCTACCCTAGTCTTGGTATTGGCTAGGCTGTTACTCTTTAAAATAACATTTAGCTTGAATAAAGATTTATCTTCCTGAGGTGGAGGGGAATCCTAGCTTCACATAAGCATTACTACTAGATATCTTGGAAAAATAAAAGTATAGTATTGCAAAAGAAAAAGTATCCATATTGCATAAGGAAATGAAAGTTAGAATTAAAGGTTAAGATTTTTGTTTCCTTAAAGTAGCTCCCACATGCATCACTGAATAATTAAAAGTTTATAATTGCAACTATCTAAAAACAGAAGGAACCAACAAAATAAAGAACTATCAAGCTTGATGGAGATGTCAAAAAATTGCCTATTATAGCCTAAGCCTTCAAATAAACGATAAGGGCATTTCCTAGCATTTATAAACACCGTCTCTTCAAAGCTTAAATGTACTTTAGATATTTCCATCACCTATATAACGAAACTTTCCTAGAAGTTGATTTAAAAAAAAAAAAGGCAAAACCATCTGCTGTGTAAGCATATTTCCTTTGTCATCTTAAATTTAATGAACTACAATATTTCACATATTCTAATTTTACAGTACAAATTAAGGATGCACTGTTTGACATTTTAAAGCCATCTACAAAATCTTTTCTTAAGAAATAAACTTCCCTGATGATTAGTAATGTTAGACACTTTTTCATATATCTATTGACTATTTGTATGTTTCCTTTGGAAAAAAGTCTAGGAAGGTCCTTTGCCCATTATTCAATCGGATGATGATGATGATGATGATGATGATGATGATGATGATGATGATTTTGCTTCTGAGTTATATAAATCCTTACATATCTCAGATATTAACCTTTTACCAGATAAATGATTGTAAAATCTTTTCTCCCATTCCATAGGTTGCCTTTTTAATGGTTCCTTTGCTGTGCAAAAGCTTTTTAGTTTGATGTAGCCCCATTGTTTATTTTTGTTGCCTGTGCTTTTGGTATCTTATCCAAAAGATCATTGCCAAGACCAATATTAAGGAGCTTTTTCCCTATATTTTCTTCTAGAAGTTTTAATCATCAAGGAAATGAAACCAAAACCACAATTAGATATCACTTCACACCTGTTAGGATAGCTATTACCAAAAAGACAAGAGATAACAAGTATTGGCAAGGATGTGGAGAAAAGAAAACCCTTGTACACTGTTGGTGGAAATGCAAATTAGTTCAACCAAGGTGAAAAACAGTATGTGGTTCCTCGAAAAAATTAAAAATAGAAACTACAATCTGATCCAACAATCTATTCCTGGGTATATAGCCAAAGGAAACAAAATCAGTACCTTATCTGGAAGAGATATCTGCACTTCTATGTTTGCTACAGCATTATTCAAAATAGCCAAGATATGGAAACGATCTACGTATCTAGCAAAGGATGAACAGAACAAGACAATGTGGTATAAGAATATAATGGAATATTATTCAGCCATGAGAAAGAATTCTGTCATTTGCAACAACATGGATGAACCTGGAGGGCATTATGTCAAGTGAAATAAATCAGAGAGAAAAGACAAATACCCTATAATATCACTTATACATGGAATCTTTAATGGGGGAAAAAAGGCCAATTTCACAGAAACAGAACACTTGTCAGGGGCTGGGGAGAGGAGAAATGAAAAGATGTATGTTAAACTTTCAGTTACAAGTAAGTTCTGAGGAGCTAATGTGCAGCATGGTGACTATAGTTAATAATATATTGTATACTTGATATTTGCTGAGAATAGATCTTAAACATTCTCATCACACAAAAAAACTGTGAGGTGACAGATGTATTAGTTTTCTTGATCTTGGTAATCATTTCACACCGTATATGTATACAAAAACATCCTGTTGTTCACTTTAAAGGCATACAATTTTATCTCTCAATTATTCCTCAGTAAAGCTGGAAAAAAAAGAAAAGAAATAAACACCGACACAAGTAGAAAAGTTATGTTTGTAAAATCTTTGCGAAAACTATAGTTTTAAAATTAAGAGCCACTTAAAGGGAAGTTCTGCAAGCAAGATGAGAAGAGGTCTGGAGACTGGCTGCACAACAATATGGACATACTGAACATTACACTTAAAAAAGATTAATGTGGTAAATTTTATGTTATAGGAATACTACCACAATTGAAAATAAAATTAAGAGCCACCTAGAATATACTGGACTTCAGCTTAAAATGTTATTAGAGGAACAAAGTCTATCTTTTTCAGAATTCCTACACAAATATAAACTTAAGACAAAGCAATAGTCCTTGAATTAAACAGCATGGGGAGCAGGGTGGACAACACAAGGGAAGGACACAATAGACCCTGAAATACAGATCAACTAAAATGATATAAAACAAGAATGCTTATAAACTATAAATTACAGAAATAATCTAATAATGGTCTAATAAATCTCATAGGATTTTTTTAACTGTCCACATTTACCAATCTCATTGTTTAAAGTTTAATAGAAGGCAAATTATAATAAGCGTTGGTAATATGCATAAATTTGGTCATATTTGTGAAATCAGGAATAGAAGAATTTAAGAAAATGATGAAAGCCAGTGCTGCCTCCACCTGTCTCAGTTACCATTATCTCTGGAGGAGATTGATATTAACCTGTTAAACAGACTTTGCATTCACTCTTGTCGCCATTACAGTAAACCTTAGTAATCACTTGTCTACTTGTTTTGTTTTTTCTAACGAATTATAATCTTCATGAGGGTTAAAACCGTTTGTATTACATTTGTATCTCCTGGGCATCACAGAGAGGCTGGCATATAAGAAGCATTCAATAAATATTTCTTGAAAGGAGAATCGTGAATAAATTCTCACTTGAATAAAGCATAACTTCATTTGCTGTTCATAACAACGATGAGTCAAATCTTGTCCCTGATAATTTAAGTTAGAAAACCAAAGCTTAGATAAATTCAGCAATCTGTCAAGGATGCATAATTTAAACCAAAGAGCATTTCACTTTGTTGTTCACATTCTACAACGCTTAGCTGACTTTCATTCAAACTGCCTTACATTACAACATCATAATTTGACTCAATATATGCCTTTTAAATTTCTATCAGCTTTGAAAGAATATTAGAAAATTGCTGTTTTGAGAAACTAACATCTTTTTTCAATTTTTTTAGTTCATGGCTCATTAAGAAAAGTTTTTTCAGATTCTATTTTCTGTATTTGTATTCAGTTTTTAAAATAATTATTTTGGCATCCAAATATAAATTTTAAATACTAAAGACACCATTTCAAATTACAAAGCCTCAACCCTACTTTCTGATAAGAATCACAGTTGTTACAGAATTTTTTTGTATGAGATACTTGTCTCATTACTCGATATTGACACTTCATAATTTTATCTAGAAGACCACCTGAAGATACATTCTAGAAATCCAATTTTTTTATATTTTGTAGACAATGTATGTTTATTCCAAACACAAAATCATATAGATATGTGCATATATCTCCTGTAAAAGTTCCTCATTTTTAAATGCTAGATTAGTCCTTGTAATTATATTAAGAAACAAACCACGAGCAAATGTTAATCGTTCTCTATTCCATATGGTCAATAAAGCCATGCAAGCACTACTATTTTCTATGTAGTCTGTGAATTGCAATTCCAATGTACAAAGTGATGAAAATGGTTAATGAATACTACAGCACATTAAGCAACAATGACAAAATATTATGAAATAATCATGATTCTTTTAAAATCATCTTAATCTTAATGGGTCATTATTAATGGGTAAACGGACAATTGAGCACTGCTATTTCTCCTCCAACCCTTGCAACCTCCAACCAAAACCTGTGTAGTGACATGTAGTGACCAGCTTTGTCTGCACTTCCTTCCTTCTGGTTATGGAGAATCATAAGGCACAATCATTCTATGCAATGTTTTTTGATACCTCAATTCCTCCTTCAGGATTCCTACTGCCTGAATCCACAGGCTTGGAATACTTTCCAGAAGCTGCTTTTTAACCTGAATCCACCGGCTTGGAATACCCTCCAGAAGCTGCTTTTTAACCTAATAAACTCTTCCTGAGTTTGTATCTGCCACCTACACTACAGAATGCTTTCAGAAAAATAACTTTCAGATCTCCAATACAGTTTCTATTTCCATCTATTTCTTCTCTCGCTTTTCAGATGTTCCTCCATCAAACCCTCATTAAAATTCCTGTATTTTTTTCTTCTACATATTTTTCTTAGTCATCAATTTCTTATCAGAATTAACATAAAATTTTCCTTGATTTTAAAAAAACTTCTTTATAGCATTTCAGGGTAATAATTCTTTAAATTTTTCAATGCCCCCAATTAATCTAGATAAGATTTAAATTTCTTTTTTCCACCCAAGCCATAATTTACTTTGCTATTTCCTTACTTTAAGCCTCATCCCCAACTGAGTTTCATGGACGGCCAAATCCATCATTGTCTACCTTTCGAGCACTTACTTATACAGTTGGACAGCATAAAGAATAATTTCATATTCGTCATTTACTACCTTAGGAAATTTTCTTTAGTTCACTGAACTTGTCTAGGCTGTTTACTCTGTTCTGTTTTGCTAGCCAGAAAATATGTATTATTTGCTCCACATCATGCCCCTCAAAAAAAAAAAAAAAAAAGCCAGATATTTCCTGTTCTTTAACAAAATTATGGATCCAGTCATATTTTGCCTTAGGAAACCAATTTTTAACCTGCCACTTTTAATAAATATCTCTATATTAGAAGGCAAGCAGCTGGAAGCAATTTAAAGAAATGGAGCTTGATACATACTTTTTTGTCTCTCTTTTTAGATTCAGAAAAATTACAGTACAGATTTATTTCTCTGTCCAAATTTGCAATATCAATTTCTGTTGTCTCCTACAACTTTTGGAATGCTTCTAGAACTTAGAAATACTATAAGTTACATACACACACACACACACAAAAAAGTAGTATAAAAAGGAAAGCTAATTATGTATGTGGCCATTGAGTTAACAGCGTTAAGGGAGATAAACTACATAAGTGAGGCAATAACTAAGTTAAAAGATCTGGGCAGCATTTCTGAAACTACTATAAACAATATGATACTAAGGTATGTTTCTCTTGGGGGAGCATATGAGCCAACTATACCCCTACCATCTTCCTTCCAAGTGATACCAGAGACTCAGCAATAATGTACCAGTAGCTAAATCAATCAGAATTTGACCAAAATGCAGTAGCATCAAAATAACATTCAACGATATGCATTTACAGGTTTAATTGAGAATTCCATAGCTGGCTCCAGTACCTGAAAGAATAACAAATTATTTGGCAGTCTGGTTACTGTGATGAGCTTCCGAAAATCTATTCATCATAAAGTCTAACAAGCAAATGCCACATAATACTAGTTAACCGAACCACCAATTTAAAAAGTTGTATGTACACATGCATGTGCATCTATACTCCAAATTACAGAAAGAGAATCTCTATATGATTTAAAGCTTTCACAAAGAACTACAATAATAGAACTAAGATATACACTAAACTCAAACTACGCTTGGTACCCGGTTAGTTAAGCCATTTTTGACATGGTATTTAAAGACATTTAAGAAATGCTGATGCCAACAACCCAGATCTCCAATGCAAGGTAATCACTGTTGCCGATTGTCCATGGTTCTGATGTCTGACATTTTTTAAACTGGCTGACATTAGTAAATCACAAGACATGCATGGGATGTATCTTAAATGAAAGGGAAATAACAAGCACCACTAATATATCCAGTCCAAGCCATGTTCACGACTACATGTAAAGTTTCCAAGCTCTGCCTTCCACTGTGTAAGAAAGTTAGCTAAGCAAAAAGTACTAAATAAAAAGTTATTGGCCACCCTACGTGTACCACATTTCAACAAGATGTGCTTAGATGATGTTTAATCATTTAAAATTGGATATTCTTTAAAATACACCATTCATAAAAGAATGGCATACAAAGCCATATATAGCAATGATTAAAAATACTGTCATTAAATACAGAACTTAGAAGGATGAAAAGGCCTCCCAAGATCACCTAGAGAAATAACAATATGTGCACACATATGCAAAGGTTAAGAGAATTTCAAGATCACGCAGCTGGTACCAGCAAAGTTTGGGCTAGAACTCTAAATCCTCCAAAAACCTAATCTGTGCTATGACCTTGACACCATATATAGCAACAGTATCTTACACAGAAGCATCTCAGAGACTATACTTTCCTTTGAGAATCATAATTTTTCTGAACATTACTAAGAGACCCCATAAAATGGACTTCAAGAGCTGGTCAGCAGCAAATGTTTTTAAAATGGAAAGAATCCCTCAAGGAATTCATTTAAAAAGTGTTTTGTTTTGTTTTTTGTTTTCCATAGGAAAAACACAGTAATTAGTAGACTTAACCTTATAGTAAACAGTCACATTAACTAGTTGGGAACCAGTACTGTGTGGATGCCCGCAATCTTCTGAAAAATTCATCTGTCGAGCATGTGGAGACCTGGGGGCCCATGGGAAACTGGGTCTGCTCTGCTAAGGGAAGAAACCCAGGTCCTGTCGGAAGGTGAGTGTGGCTGCAGCTGCTCTGGCTGGGAAAAGGGGATGAAGGAGTAATTGCAGCTCATTCACTAGGCACCCACAGTGAGTCTGGACAGCATTTTCAGACAGATCTATTTCTTGCATAACACTTTATTGCCCAGGGTCAATCAATCAGTTTTCTCAACAAAAAAGTATCAAATTAAATGTGAAATACTCTGTTTGTTTATTTCTATACTATTTAAGCAAGTTCAATCTATGAATGAATGCTGTTCCCAGTAAAAATCGGTCTTAATTTGCCCAGGCTCAGCTCAGCAGCACAAATAATTACTGGTTAGTTCGGGCTCAGTGTAAGTACTTATTCTAGGATGTAAAGGGTAAGAAAGTCCCTATCCTCGAGGAGTTTAGTGTCTAAGAGAGATAAAGTAGAAATACAGAAGAATATCTTAAAAATATAAGTAGAATATAAGAAATACCATGAGAGATATCACTGAAATGGCTGAGGGCAGAAAGTGAGAAAAGGTCTCAAAATATTGATAGCCAGTGTCAAATTTTACTTAATTAACTTAAATTTACCTTTTAGGGGAGAATTTCAAGCATATTGATAGCTTCTGCATTTTCTAGTCTAGTAAGAAGAGTTATTTAAAAAAAAAAAAAGTTGCTTGGCTATGTAGCTTATAGAGTTCAGAGCTTTTCAAAAATTTCATTTTAATTCTTTGGTAATTGCAGTTTATAGTAGTTGTTAGTAAGTTGTAATTCAAAATATTACATTTTAGTGTTACAAATTTACTAATGGAATAGTAGGGACTTATTCTAAAGTGGAGAAAAAAATAAACAAATGAGCAAGAATCTGTCAACAACTTCTCAAAGGCTGTCAAAATTTTTTAATATTTTAAGTGCTAAGGAGGGCAGATGAAAATTGTGTTCATCACTTGAATGCTCAACCTGCAATTTGCCAGGAATTAAAAAAAGACAAAGTAGTAGAGTACCAAAGGACAGAATACTTTTTTCTAGATGTTATGCTTTTGAGAGATAAAAAATTAGAGGTCAGATTTAAAAAATTTAAAAAATTTAAAAAATTAGAGTCATAGCAACAGTCCTTCTATGAAAAAAGAAAAGAACACTTTTTAAATGAATTCCTTGAGGAATTCTTTCCATTTTAAAAACATTTGCTGCTGACCAGCTCTTGATGTCCATTTTATGGGGTCTCTTAGTATTGTTCAGAAAAATTATGATTCTCAAAGGAAAGTGTAGTCTCTGAGACGCTTCTGTCTAAGATATTGTTGCTATATGTGGTGTCAAGGTCATAGCACAGATTAGGTTTTTGGAGGATTTAGAGTTCTAGCCCAAACTTTGCTGGTACCAGCTGCGTGATCTTGAAATTCTCTTAACCTCTGCATGTGTGTACACACATTATCATTTCTCTAGGTGATCTTGGGAGGCCTTTTAATCCTTCTAAGTTCTGTACTTAATAATGTCAGTATTTTTAATCACTCCTATATATGGCTTTGTATGCCACTATTTTATGAATGATGTATTTTAAAGAAAAGAACAAGAATAATAATATGAGATAGCATACCTTCACTAGAATGAAAATCTATGTTTAAGTATTGTCAAAACTCTGGCATCCCTCTGTTAGAATAACAAGGAGATGCCTCACTCTTCTTGTTGATCCTGGTTTTTCTCCATAAAATATCCCCCCCCTTTCCCAATAAAGCTTATTCCTTAAATCTGCACAATGATATTGTTGAATTTGTCCTAAACTGCAATGCATGACAAGTGACAATCCAGATCGATTTACCAGGCAAATCCAAAAAAAAAAAAAAAAAAGTCATTAAACATTTCTTTGAGGAGTTTACAGAACAGTAATTAGAGATGCCATCTGCCAGACACCATGTTAGATGTTTAATTGTTCATTTATTCCTCATATTTCCCTTTTGAGGTAATGCCTGGATCTCACAGGTGATGAAACTAACAAGTTAAACTATTATCCAGTTAAAGGGACAGAAGTGGCCTCTAAACATATGCCCATGAAACTTCAAAATGTGTACTCTCAAATTAAGAGTATGCTCTTCTCAGGAATCCACAATGTCACTGATTAAAATAAACTCTAGAAGCACTGTAGGATGGTTTAGTATACTCCCCAAATGCTGGAAATCATAACCTCCCTCAGAGCTAGATACCCAGTTTCTAGTTGAACAAATTCTCTGAGAGAGAATTCACTAAAGAAAATATGTGCTGCACTGGAACACCCACTGCTATCTTTCCTGGATATTTTTTTAAAGAGTAAATGACATCAATGGAAAACAATGAGGAAAATTAATCTTTTCACTAAAAATTTTGTGTAATTTCCAAACCAAATAAGCAGTTAATATTGGTCAAAATCTCAATCTAAATGCTTTTTTTCAAATTCCAGTGTTATCTTTGAGAGATCTGTGCTGGTACTGAAAAACAAAGACAAATTATATTTTTTTATGTCACTCTAGGAAAAAGATAATAGTAATTATAGATAGAGGTGAAATAAAGTTGGGGGATTAGGTAGGTAATAAGAGTTGTGACAAGCTTCAGGGAGGACTGGGGAACAAAACAGACAGCACGTATAGAACAAAACACAGAGGAAAGGACAGCGATGTAGAGTTAAGACAGTTACAGTAATAAGAGAAGACAAAATCGCAACACAGGAACAAAGGAGAAGAAAAGCTCTATGAAAACAAATTTCTCTCATGATCAGTGATGTGTTGGAAAAACATTGCACCATATCATTTTCCCCGCAAAAGACACCCAACTGACCAAACAACTCTAAATTGGAAAACAAAACAAACCAAAAGAAGGAAACAGAATTTCTTAACCAATTACTGATAGGATACATAATAAATGTCTTCTATCTCCCAAATATTCTCTCTCTTATACCAAAAGAATGCCTGAGATATAAGACAAGAGCTGGTAAAGTCCAAAAGAGCATATTAGAACATGAAATAAATCTTTGGAACTCAGTCTGGTCATTTCAAAGTTAGTATGTTATCACTGACCAGTATTATTTATAACTCTAGACTGATTCTTCACAAAAAAACTTGAATTATTTAAGCCATATAATAATTTCAAGGATTTGGTTGAGTCATTAATAAAAGCAATAAATAATTATGATCCTAACAAAAGATTTACCTCAGACTAATTTTGAATACATTCAATTTAAATCTAATCAAGTAAACAGGTTGAACTGATGGGAATTTTCTCTATTACAATGCAATTAATTCTACATTAATATATTAAGATTTCTGGAGTTATGATAATGTGAAACTCAGTAATAATTTGCCTCATTAATTCTGAATCCGAGGCGCTGGATATCAAAATTTCCTGATAAAGACCACAAACTATCACAGAGTAATCTGATAAAATCATACTATCACCAGCTATTTATTTGAGCTCCTAAAAGAAGCCTCATTCAACTAAAGGCGTAGTATCTGGCTAGTTTTCAACTTTCTTTGGAATGAGCGACCCATTTTAAGAATGATGAGTGAACTATGTCTCACTACTCTATCAGAAAGAGCTGTACCTTGACAATCATGTTAAAATTAGCTCTACCTTACTCAGAGAAGTATGCGTGCATATCTGAGGGTGGTGGGGGCGGGGGAACAGAGAGAAGGAAGAAATATGAATGTGTATGAGTATCTTATCAGTCAGTTTCCAGAGAGCTGCTTTCCCTGAATTTTATCCTGGTATCATCTCTCTAGTTTACCTTAAGGACAGGTATTAATCACAGCCACATAAAATTTATTATTTTATGTCTTATAGTACAGTAGTTAAGTTGCAAAGAAGAGCTGTTCTTCTTCAGAGTAGAAGAATGTTTTCTCCTATGGAAAAAATGTTCTTTTTGTTTTAGCAGTGAAGACCTCAGAGCCAAATTCCTGATCCATATTTAAGAACCAAAACCTTGCATAACCTGCCTATTAAATTTCCCACCAGTCATTTCTGTTCTATTTTGCATGCCTGTTATTTTCCATTTTCTTACATTGAAAAGTATTTTTCAAGTTACTTCAAATTCCTTGTGGGATTAGAAGCAATAAAATATAATTAAAATGAATAAAGGAAGCTCAGTCATTTAGTCAACAAACACCAACTGGATATATACTATATTCCAAGTTCTGTCTTAGGCACTGAGGATATAGTGGAGCTTGCATTCTAGTAGGGACACGCACAAGGAAAGGGGCAGAGAAAGCGAGAGGGAGAATGCGTCAAGGAGCTTTAAGTGCTAGAAACGAATAAAGGCAGAGTAAGGGGCAAGGTAGTAACAGGTGGAATGAAGAGTTTTAGATAAAGAGGACTCTCTGAAGAAGGTACACTTGAGTAGAGATCTAAATAAATGATATAAAAGAGGAAGTCATCAATGATCTAGATAAGACTTCCAGGTACACAGTAAGTGCCAAAGGCCCACAAGTAGAAATGAATGTTATTTACAAGAAAAAAAAAATCAGAGTGACTAGACAAGAGTGAGGGAAGTGGAAGGTGAAAGGAGAGGAAGTCAGAGACACAGGAAGATTCTGCATTATGTAAGGTCTTGCAAGACAAGTAAGGAGTTTGAGAAAGGGAAAAACAAACAAGAAGCTAATTTGCTGGTCTACAAGCAAAATGATAGACAGTTTGATTCAGATTAGTAAGTGAAGAACATGATAGAGTCTGAATATGTTTTTGAAGAGTAACAAGACTTGACAGAAGAGCAGATGTGGTAGGTAAAAGAGGATTCAGGGATAACTCCTAGGCTCTTGGGCTGAGGGACTGAATGGTGTTAAATATTCGAGAGACATAAAATAACTAATTAAATGAAGTTTAAGGTTAGCAGATGGGGTTTAAGATGCATATTTGGATTCATCGACAAATCCAATGTCTCGGTTTGCCTAGGAAACATATGTAAATGGAGACCGGTTTAAGGAAGAGCTTTATGGTCCTCCCTCATTTAATGATGAGGAAAGAAGAAAGAACCAGCAAAGAAAACCAAGAGGAAACAACCAGTTAAAACCCAAACCAGGAAAGTGTGGTGTGCTGGAAGTGAAGGAGGACTCCAAAAAGAGCATTTTCCAAAAAGAAAATGTTGCTGAGATTTTAACTGAGTCCTGATAGTTGGTTCTTGAATTTGGCAAAATAGGAATTGCTGTTCACCTGAGCAAGAGAATTTTCAGCAAAGGGGTAGGAACACAAATCTGACCAGAATAGGTACAAGAGGAAATACAAAGTTAGCTAATGAAAACAGTACATATAGGTTACTCTTTCAAGGAATTCTCTTCCTCCTTCCCTGACTCTCAAACAGTGAAGGTCCAAAAGTCAATTGAGTGTTATTGGAACTACAGTTCAGCTACATAATGAGTTATTTTTTTAATAGGCTAAATTGAAATACCTGGTCACCAATTTTTACATTTCCCAGAAAACAATTAAGAGTTATAAAGAACCCTTGTTACATTATTGTATTTATCAGAGAAAAATCAGAAGGAATCCAAAAACATTATAATAAGAGTCACATGAGTAAATGTGTTATAAATCAAATTATACAATGAGACATAATATACTATTAAATCATGGCATATATATTTACTGACATGGAAGCTTTTCTAAATATTGATTTTTTTAAAAAGATTATAAACCAGAATACCATATCTGTAACTTTAAATGTATTGGGGGAAGAGGAGTGTGTGTATGTGCATTAAAAAGGGAAGAAGAAAAAAAAAAAAAAAGGCAGAGGTACATGAACCAAAAAGGTAACAGTGGTTCTATCAAATTACATGGTAGGATTATGGCTGATTTATTTTCTTTGTTATGTATTTCCTTATTTCCCAAATTTTTAGCAGAAGAGCAAATGACTAGCAAAAACTACTAGTCATGTTTATTTGCTGAGAAAAAAATGTTAAAATAATAAAGAACGAAATTCCTACCTATCCTTCCAGACGAGCCTTAATGTCATTCAAGGTTATTTCCTGATTCCTCTTTTCTTCCTCATCCTTACAGGCTAGTTGAGGAGCTCTCCTCTACTCTCCCCAAGACTATAATAAACAGTTTGTCTAAATTTGTAATTCATAAAATTAAAACCAATGGCACTAAACTTAATAACCTTCAGTATATATTAATTGGTTTCGTTATTTGTATAACAAACATTGCTATATTGCAAATTTTTTTCCCAATGATTAACTTATAATTTACTACAAAATAATCACTTTTCTTTTAAACTGGTGTTTTAAACTGATTCAAAAATTTCAGCAGTTTTTCTACTCTAGAAAAGTTCAAGATTTTATGAATAAGAAAATCTGATGTTATTTTAG
The DNA here is from genome assembly GCF_000325575.1 of Pteropus alecto. Classification (NCBI taxonomy): domain Eukaryota; kingdom Metazoa; phylum Chordata; class Mammalia; order Chiroptera; family Pteropodidae; genus Pteropus; species Pteropus alecto. The sequence continues at coordinate 931,008 of NW_006436543.1, read as the reverse complement.
TATTTTTACAAAGCATTTTACATTTTGATCGAGTTCAGTATCATATGGTAATCCATGATGCATGCAGAAAAAAGCACAGACCATGGTGTGATGACCTGTATCCTAAACTGCTAAAGATGAGAGCTGAGAGTGAATTCCCTACA
>NW_006436543.1:884061-930853 GCF_000325575.1 Pteropus alecto | reverse complement strand
GTTGTACAGATGTAATATAATAGCCACATTTGATTAAGGATCTAAAACAAAATCAGTATCTCATAAATTTCATTAAAAATGAACAAATAACATGTTTACAAATAGGGAATAATATCCAAAGGAAAGGAAAACTTCACCTTCTAGATTAGCCCTCGAATAACAATTATATAAAAAATAAAATTAGAAATGAAAGCCATGTTTCATCTACAATACAAAGATAAAGCCATCATTTCTTATTCTATGTCTATCCAACCTGAGTAGCTAGAGAAATATAACCCTTCTGGTACATATATTATTCTATACTTCCTGAGGAAGCTGTCAGGGAGAGACAATTCATGCCAAGTGTCTAGAAGAGGAGTAATAAGATAGATTCTATTAAACTTGTGCAAAATGATCTAAAGAACAGAGGTAATTGTATTGAAGAAAAGATCCCTAATTAACAAAGAACTTCAAAAACAACAAAATATTTCAGTAGAATGTTATTTTTAAATGTTATTTTAAAAACAATACTAAATTCTAAAATTCTAAATACAGTGGAATTTAATTAATTGTCCAAGCATGCTGTTCTTTCATTTGAAAACTAGTCTGTCTCAAAGCAGATAAATAAAATTAAATTTTAGAATTTTAAAGTAAAATATAAAATCTTACTCCTTTTGACCTTATCTTTATGCTGTAATGGAAGAAATGTCAAATCAGTTTACCACCATTAGGATTCAAGTTAATAAAGAAAAGAAATAAAATTAACTGATCCCAAAGAAATCTCATTATTTAAAAAGTCATTTGATTGGTGGTCTCAATTGTACAATCATGAAAGCAATTAAGCCCATTTTACAGAAGGACATCCAGATCTTCTGAACATCCTAAACATTAAATTTCCATTTCCCAGGAAGCTTTTGGATCATTAATAGCACTCATCTATTTAAAAAAATCTAGTTCATCCAAAAATAATGGTAAGCTTCAATTCCTGCTTACCCTGTCTTCTATTTTAAACTACCTCTCAGAATGATGCTAAGAGAAACAAATATATTTGTTTGATGATTAATCATAGAACTGCCTAATGTCAAATTAGAAGATTTTGCCTCTTAAATCTAATAGGGGAGGCAGAGCATAGAAGAATAATATAAATGTCCTGTTATTCATGAAGTTAATAGCTAGTTTGTCTTGTTTTAAATAAGTGCTGTATTTTTAAAAAATCACCAAAATTAAAAATAACCTCCCAATATAATGAAGAAAATTCTGGGCTAAAACGGTAGCTATTCAGGGATGGTTTGTTAATTTTTGACTGTTAATTAACATGGATGGGGGTAAAGAGAGTAACTCTAGAAGACATATACAAAAACTTGATTATTTAAACTTATTGTGCAACCTAGGCTAGACGCAGCTTGCCAGCAATTGCAGGAGTGCCTTAAAGAGGTACAAATTTACTTAAGTCTAAGGAATTAACAAAAGATGAAAACTGACTCAAAAGACTTGCTTCATTAAAGAGTCAATATAACACAAATATTAAGCACATAAGTTTTGAAACTACTTATTACCATGTCCAAATCCTAGCTCTGCCATTTACTAGCTCAAGATTTTTTAACCTCTCAATCTTTAATTTTTTCAATTGTAAAATAAGAAAGATATTTTCAATAGGGCTATTTTAAGGACTAATTAGAAAATATAAGTGAAGTATTTATCAAACTGCCTAGCACAATAAATGGTTCCTATCTTGTTGTCACTACCACCAAGGCAGTTAATAAGACAGAATATGCCAAGATGTATATAAGAGTAGACACCAGCAGAGAAAGGGAGTGGGCCCCAGAAGCTTTATCTTCAGCCATCTAGTCTACTAATCTCAAAAGCCATCGACTAGTTCTGATCACAGATAGGTCGTACTCTGGTCTCCTCCTACCTCTGCTCTGCCATCCTACTGAAAGCAGCATCTAGCATTGACTCTCTGACCACTGACCTGTTACACTTTCTACTGCACTTGAGTGTTCAGTCACCTGTGTTCTCTTCCATTCACTGCTACAGTCCTGGGCCCTTTTAAATCTTAGTTCCCTTGAGTAGAGAGTCACTTACCACAAGCCTAGCCCCTAATAAAAGTCACAAGCTTGGAAAATAAGTCTCTACTAACATTCATGAGGAATGCTCAAGAAAACAGAAAAAATTAATTTGTGTCTAATGTAAATTGAGACATAATGACAAACATGTAATTTTTGTTTTTTATAAACCTTGGCTTGTCAGGTACATGTAGCCAAAAGATTAATACAAATATCAAAAAACTAGCTAAAAGTTGTTCCACCTTTTACCCATCATCTATTCTAGAGATAAAAGAAGATTATAAATCACTATTTACTGACAAGATAGAAAAGGTGGTTTTCAATGTGTAATGTTTGGAGACTTCCAATTCTGGCAACACGGTAAAACCTCTCACACCGCAAATATCTAGGTACGCTGATAAAATATAACCAGTTTTTCAATAATTAAGCATATTGCTAATTTAGCAAGAAAGAATCCCCAGAGTCAGAAAAGAAAACTGGGTACTCCTGAGGTGTGTTATCAAACTCAGAAACATACATAAATGCTATGAGATTGAGTATTATGCTCACATCTGGGCAGAAGAGATTGAGGATATTAGAACAATTAAAATTCTCTATGAAACCTTGAAAGGTCTATAGCCTCTGTGAAAAAGAGGACCAGAAAAAATATGCTTAACAACTCAGAAAAGACATGAAGGTTAGTCAAATTCAGGCTCAGTGCTGGGAATGTAAATGGAGGGAGATAAGTAAAAAATATCCCAGAGTGAAATAAAAAACCCAAGGTTAACTGCCCAAATTTATACCACTAGAAATCTCCAAGTTAAGAAATATACATAAAAGTTGTTTAAGTTCAGAATTTGAGGAAATTCTGAAAAAGAGTTAAGTGATGAGAAGCTCTACGAAATACTTAAACATATTACACGAAGAAATATATACATATCAATGGAATGGAACAGAAAGTCCAAAAATTGACCCAAAACACTTTATAAAGGTTTTCATATAGGATAAAGGTGGAACATTAAATCAGTGCAGAAGATAGACTTCAATAAACAGTGTTGAAACTAGGTAGCTATCTAGAAAAAAAATTAAGTTTTCATTTTTTTCATACTTTATACTTTACAGAAGAATAAATTACAAGTGGATCAAAACTTATATAATATACACAAGATTAAACCATAAAAGTACTAGAATAAACACTGGGAGAATTCTTTTAGAACCCTAGAGTAGTTGAAGGTTCTTTTCAAGACATGAAACTCAGAAGTCACGAAGACCAAACTGGCAAATCCAAATTTCCCCATATAAAGAGCTAATACAAAGAGTAAGGGGAAAAAAGATCAATAGATCAATAGGGCAAAAGATATTGATAGTTCCCAGAATAGGCAATACAAATGGCTCACTCATAATATGAGAAATGTAAATGAAAACTTCACTGAGATACCATTTCCCTCCTATGTAGTAATTGGAAAAGAATAAAATAAACAGAGTAAATGTTTGTTCATGGCATTTTTTATGACTGTCTTTTTTTATCATTAAAATGTCAGAAATGTTCAATTTACATCCTTTCATACATGCTACAATCCATTCAGTCAATAGGTACTGAAGTGGATAAAAAGTGGTAATACCTAAGAACTACAAAAATGAAACTCAGCATTGACTACCATAATATAAATGTACTCATAAATCTAGGCAAGTAACAAGTTAACATGCATATTTCATCAAAAATCTACAAAGTACTAACATCCTTCAAGTGCAGCTTTTTGAGGGATATAATGCTATAAAAAGAAAAATTGAGAAAACTTACTTTGAAAGAAAAACGTGATTGAAAACAAAAGTGACTAATTAACTGGCTACATGTGATATCAAACACAGCAAGATTTGATGATGCTATTAGGAAAAAGTAAGATTATTTCAAAGGCATAGTGTCAGTGTATTAATAATTTGCTTAACAAACCTTGAAAGATACCTGAATTTTTTGTAAATGTCTTATTTATTGACTTTATTTTTCATCCCACAATATTATCTAGTGTGTTAGGCAAAGCCTCTTTTAACAGGGAAATTAATGAGCAGGTTGGTTGCTCCTTTTTTTTTTCCCTAGGAAAAAAAAAGCAGGAAAAGAGTAAGAAGCTTACATCTAATTAGTACCAGTATAAAAAAAAATTAGGATAAGTGAAAATTAACAAGAAAACATGAAGATCTTCCACATGTACGTAACTGCAGAACTAGCTCAAACTGGTCCTATTCTAACAAGACAGCGAGTTGCTTTTCAGAGACAACAGACCATAACTGCAAGTCGTGCAGCCCAAGCATGCACAGAAGAGAATTTTGGCCTCCTGTTATACCCGGAACCAAAGTCTCACCACCTTTCTGTCCCTCACATCACAGAACCAGAAGACCTGGACATGACCTGAACTTGAACACCAGAACCCTTTCAGAAGCAAAGGGTCTACTGTCCAGGAAGATCTAATGCTGATAAGCTCTCCAATCAAAACCTGCCCTGCCAGCTCTTCTGCATGCCACCTTAACCAATGCCCTGACCTCTGGATCGGGGAAACAGATTTGAGCCTTGCCTCCTGTCTCCTTGCCAGTCGACCTTACAATAAAGTATTTTCTTTTCTCAAAAACCCAGGTGCCATTATATTGGCTTCTATGTGTGTGCTCAGAAACATATATAGGATTAGAATATATACAATAAGAGTATAGCAAATATGTAACAAAAATTGTCAATTGTATTACGCAGCTCTCTCTTCCTCATATTTACAGTTAATTTCCCTTTCCTATACTTCCCTTTTAGAACTACCCTTTAGAACTTGTCATTCCTAGGACATAAAGGCAAAAGGGCAACTGGTGGGCAGTTAATGAAAAAATACAACTGGGTACTAAATAGAGCCATACTCAGTCCTCTGAGGATTCTTTCCTACTTGCTGAAAGAGATAACACACTCTGCCTGCTTTTTAACAAATATCTCTTAGGTAATATCAACAATATGTCCAACATATTTAAGAAAAAAATATACACAATTACATTACAAAATAACATTTAATTTTGTGTGATGTCCCAAATCATGGTATAAGATGGTGAATAACTTTTTAGTTTATTTCCTTTTTTAAAATAATCCTGAGGGATGGGGATAAAATCAGAGAAAGTTCAGAAAGGAGGTAGCATGACGGCTCCTTTCTTAAACTAAAGCTCAATATAGTTCAGTAACTGAATGAATAGATGGATAGCCTGGGCACCAGACAACCCGAATGCCATATACACCATACCCTCCCCATGTCTCCATAATAGTATCAAAAGTACTTCCAGGGGAAAAGATATCTGGTTAACGTCCCTTCCACCTCATATTTTGTTGTTGTTGCTGTTAAAAAATGTATAAGCAGAAGTCTTTTTAAAAGACTATGGCTTACTCTACAAATTTATCTTTCAAAAAAATCTATAAGTATCACATTCTTCTTCTTTCACTATTAAATTGGTATGTACATTTCCCAAGAATAAAAGTATATTAAAAATATAAATTTAATTCGGAAGTCTTTCAAATTAAAGTAGTTTACATTGGCATAAACAAATTGAGGATGTAGAGGCAAAACACTGAGAAATTTGATGCCTTTGATTTTAATCTATATCCAAAATTAAAGGTCACTACTCTAAGTCATTAAATTCATATCAACTCAGCAATGTAAAACAAGGCCTAGTATTAAGCAGGAGGAAAGACAAAGAAAAAAGAATTCAATGGAAATAAGCTCATTACCTGTTTAAATAATTGAATTAATGCAAAAACCCTATGTTATTGTGAAATCTAATAATATAACATGTTACTATTTTCTAAGGACATGTAAATCTAAAAACAATTATCTTTTATACATGCCTAAACTATTCTTGTAATGAGACTTTTATTCAACATAACAAGAAACTTATCTTTGATGTCTGCATTGCTTGCTGCTTTAAAGAAAAGCAACTAACTACAGTCATACCTTGATTTATTGTGCCTCACCAGTATTGTATTTTTTTTTTTTTTTAAACAAATTGATGGCAAGACCCTCCACCAGCAAAAAGATTACAGCTTGCTTTATTGTGATACTCACTTTATAGTGGTGGTCTGGAACCAAACCCACAGTGTCTCCAAGGTATGTCTATATATTAAGCTTGATTATAATTCTGAAATCTTAATGAATATAATGTAGAAGGAAAGAAAGAAATTCTGTCCTCCATTGTGGAGACTCAAACATATGTGGATTTATTTTATGGAATGGTAGGACACAGAGACTGCAAAGTCTTATGAGAGAGACCTAACCCTTAGCTTGCATACAGTCTTGTCAAAAAAGAGACCATGCTTCAACAAAATGACAGTCACAGTAATGGTTCAGCTTCAACACTGTCTAATCTAGTCCTGGCATGAACACAATATCTAGGCAATAAAATGAACAATTTTTAATCACTTGAGGTTTACTTATCACTCATTTCTTTACATCTTGTCTGTGGCAGAAAAGATCCCTAGATGACCCCCAATGATCCCACCTCCTGGTATTCATGGCTTTGTGTAATCCCCTCTCCTTCAGGATAAGCAAACTTATGACTTTCTTCCAACGGACAGGATGTATAAAGGTAATGGAATATTACCCCCATTATTGTGCATTATGTAAGACTCCATCTTACCAAATAACAGATTGGAACTACAGCCTTCTGCAGGCTTAATCATTTAAGCAGCCATGCTAGAGAAGCCACATGGTAAGGAACTATGGGTAGCCTCTAGGAGTTAAAAGTGGTCGCTAGGCAACAGCCAGCAAAAAGCATACAGCTGCCAAAGACATTCTGCCAACAACTTGAATGATCTCAGATGAGGATTCTTCTTCATTCAAGTCCCTAGATGAGAACGTAGACTGGCCAACACCGTTATTGCTGCCTTGCTGAGACCCATAACAAAGACCCAGCTAAGCTGTTCCTAGACTCCTGAGCTACAGAAAACGTGAGATAATAAATGTGTGTTGTTTTAAGCTGCTATGTTTATGGAAATTTGTTATGCAGCAGCAGAAAACCAATGCATTACTTTAGAATGACTCTAGTTTGATTTTATTTTTATTGTTTTTGATGTACTTAGACTAACACAATATATATTGCCTTCAAAAAATACCTGTTGAATTAACTGCAAGAATCTGATCTTTCTGGCCTACTTAAATTTCAACCCTATGATAACAGGCCAAAAACAAACAAACAAACAAACAAACAAACACAAATAAGAGTCAGAAATTGCCTTGGAAAGAAACCCATTTGCAATCCCTTACTTTATACAAGGGATAGGAAGCTACAGTACCTACCAGTAAGAAAATATCAAATGAATGTGATTATTTCATGTGATCCTCACAGGTTAGCAAAAGGAAAACAGTTCATAGGCAATAACCAAAGATATTTCCAACATGAGCATTTGCTTTCTCGGTTTCTGTTACCTAGAGATTACTTTACAAACAAAAGATTATTAAAAATTAAAACTTTTTGATGAAATTAATATCGGAAATTTACTTACCTAAAAAATATAAAAGAATGAGAATATAAAACTACATATTAAATATATTTTACATGACTGCAAAAGATAACTTTGATTTACATAACAACTGCCTCAGAGAACAAGGAGAACCATAGTGATAGAGAAAAACAAAGACCTTTGAAGGGTCTAAAATACCACTCTTGGGTAGTAGATTCATCTCGGTGGAAATGACTCTGCGTAACAAAGGTAGCGAAAGTTGCAATATTGAACCAAGTTTAATATAACGAAAGAATGCTGCTGGCAAAGAATCATTTGTTTGAAAAGAAAGAAAAACTAGATAAAACTGAAATAAGCAGCCAAAACCATGAAAAAGTTGCTGGAGACAATATATGTCTGTAATAGAATAGTATCACATCTATAGAATAAATTCAAATCTGGTGGTCTCTTTTGGGACCTGTTTCTCTTTTTCCTATGTTGGATTTATATTAAAATGACAGGTGCAAACCTTAATTTTAAAGCTTGCTTCTGTTGATAGTACTTAGGAGTTGTATCCATACTGAAGTCTGAGGTATTGATAGAATTAAATTTCAAGTCTGGAAAGATAAATTCATGAGACAAGTGTTAGCACTTTCTCAATCAAAAATTCCCTTTGTTAATGGGGGGAGAGCGAAAATGAGGGGAGAGAGTTGTCACTAAAGTGCACACATAAAGTACATATATGTCTCTATTCAATGGATGCAATTACTCTAGGAATCTTTTAATTAGCTTTTTAAAATATCTCCTAGAGAATAAAGTTTCAGAAAATTACAAAAGAAAAGCAATTATGCTAAGCATGATTGAACCAGATTTGAGAGAATGACATATCCCTGAAGGGAAATAATATGATTATGAGGTAGTAGCATATCATAAATTTTGTAAAAGAAGTCAGATGTTTCTTCCTTCTTATACATAAACAAAAGAGGACTAATAAATATTTAAAAGATTGGTTTAAAAGAAGAAAAAACACACCTGGCATTTTCCGAGTTACGATATTATAGGACTTAGTACATTTTAAATCACATAAATGCACTATTAACTGAATGTTCCAGACTTATCAACACACAGATATCTGAGTTTTCTGAACAGAGCATTGACGGATTCTACTTGATCTACAACAGGCCCTACTGTACTCAACACACACTATTCTATTTTGGGGGTTTTGACTACAAATAAACCTACTAAAACAGTGCCATGTTGAGAATGTCTTTATTTTTCTTTTCCAAACTTCCCAAAGCTCCCTTTAATAGGTATCTCTGCATAATAACATTCTCAAGATCACAGTTCTACTGTTAATAGTGGTAAAAGAATGTTGATAGCTGATAGCATAAATACTGGTTAATAGCACAGGCTTAGGAGTTAAAAGGACCTGGATTTGAATTCTAACTTTGCTATTTACTCGTATTTATTTAGCAGTGTCTAGCAAAACAAATAAACAAAATATCCCAATCAAATTTTTATGAGGAAATGGGGAAAAGGCTATGGCTTATAGTGGCTAGATACATTATAAAGGGGCAATAAAAGTGTGAAGAATGTATTCACACAGGAGAAAATGGGAGCTGATTTAATAATGCCACAGCAATCAAACACAGAAACTAATGCCACTTCACATTTGTACAATACAGGCTATCAATATTTCCTTTTGTTGTAATAACTATGTATAGTGTCATTTGGATACTAGACCAGCTGGGAGGATCTCTTCATAAATTACATAAATATCTAACCACTATGCTGTACTATACCAGAAACTAATATAAAATAATAGTGAATGTCAACTGTAATTGAAAAATTATAAAAAATAATGAAAATCCAAAACAGGAGTAATTTATCAGGCTAATAAATCCATTTGTGAAGACACTAAAATCAAATTAAACGAAATCGACAAGAGACAAAATATATTTCCACTTGTGCTTTTACTTGATTTGAACAGGTTACAAAAGAAAATTGAGGCTATCAGTAGTTAAGAAACTTGCCTGTGTTCAGAAAACAAAACACTGTATATTCAAGATTCACAGGTTTTCTGACACCTAGTCCAGCAGAGTTCTCTCTACACACACCAAGCTACTTCCAATCCTGGAATCGTTTAACATTTCACAAGTTCAGACACTTTGAAAACATGGTTCTAAACACATTCAAAACATTTATCTCAAGCTTTGAGAGGAGGATGTGAGGGTGATCTGGCTGCGACATCTGTCACCCCACTGATCACCAGGGTTGATTCAGCTGATCTGGCTGGCTAGGCGGGTGTTCCCTTCCTCCCTCACCGCTCCATGTATGTCCCTCCCGAAGCTGCGCACTTGGGTCAAAGAGGACGACCTTCCCGGATAGAGGAGAAGACCATTCTCCTGTCAATGGTATAGGAGTAGCTGCGACCCGCTGCTAGAAACTCCAAACAAGCTCCCAAGCTTTGAGAGAAGAAAGACAAGCCAACAGAACAGAAACCTACTGCTGATTCCACAGCCATTTATAAAATAGTCAATTTGTCCTTTCTCTTCATAACTTAGGCAGGTATAAAGTGAAGATAAAAATTTTTTAATTCTAATATTGTTATAAAATTATAATCTAGCTAAATATTTCCTTAAATTTCAAACAATCACACTCTGGCATTCAAAGTACCTATTCTGACATTCCAAAGTACATAATCTAACAACTGCAGAGTCTTTTCTATGAAAAAAAGATACCTATAATCATCTTCCAAAGTCTGAGAGAGGTGTTTAAGAAGAGTATACATTTTTACATTTTATACATCTGAACTTCAACAGGGTCTGCGGTTCTACCAACTCAAAAGATTAACTCTTTATGAACATAAGTATATATCCGACAAAATGACATCAAATAACAATATCCGTTTCCATCTCTACATACTGAACAGATAGGCGGTGCAAAAAAAATAGAGAAAAATTCCTTTATCACCTGGATGAGAAATCAATTTCTAAAGCAAATACTTAAAGGGCAGAGCAAATATATAAAGAATAATTCATAGTAATGTATAGTAGAAATTATCCACTGAGAAAATGGAATAGACAACACAAACTATAAATACTGCAAAAATGAATTATTCAAATAAATGGTTCGACCCTATTTTTCCCCAACAAAATTAGGCAATAGTATCATCTCATACTGTTTTCCTGTCCATTATGTCTGTCAATAATAAATCAATAAAAATTTAATTTCTTTTAAATCTGACACTAATAAATGTCCTAAAAATCCATATTGATAGGGTCTCACTAGGAGCACTTAGTTCTATTTAGGCAGGAAAAACATCCACACAGGTAAAAGGAACAAAAGAAGTGCTGAAGTGTGATAGAGCACCAACTGGGGGACAGGGCAGAAAACATTAAGATAATTATTTTAAGGAGGAAAGCATATTCAAATATCAGAAAAGGAAATAAACAATGTGGACTAAAGTCACGCTGAAAAAAATGAAGCTGAACTACTTTTAAAAAGTCAAAAATCCTCTCAGTCTCTATCTATCTATATTCCACTAATAAATATTGGACATCAACTCTGTATCAGGCATGGTGCAGAGTCCTGGGGTGTGGAAATGTATAAGACAGACATTGTATCTCTCTAGAAGCCAAGCCTAAAGGAGATACTGAATACACAAATAATTATAATGTGACGAATGCTCTAGAAGAGTGTGATAAAAACTTAGACTAGACTTTTCTCATTAGGGGTCTCAAAAGAAAAGTAACCCCTAATGCCCTAAAGCATCCACTGACAATAAGGAATTAACACCTAGAATGGTAACAGTCACATACCACTCTCTGGAAAATTGAAAAACACTCACACAAATCATTGAGGTCTGAGGTTCAGATATGGAACCCTGGCCGACAAAAGCCTCAATCAATAGGGAGATTTCACCAGATATAGAGAAACAAGAATAGGGTATCCCAGGCAGGGAGAATCATATTTGCTAGGCCAAGGACAGAGTATGCCATATTTAGAGACTTCTAGGTCATTTGGTGGAGATGGAGACAAAGGGTAAAAGTGAATGGGGAGAGAATTAGAGTCCTGCAAGAGATAGGGCAAGGATTTAGTTATGCAACAGACTGCAAAACACTTAGTATGGCACAGTAAGGACTTTGGAATTCACATACAGAAAGAATAGGAACACACTCTGGAGGTGTGAAGTGATCTGATTTGTCCCGAAGAGCTTCTGAGGATGGTTCTGGTTCACAGATGCCAAAAACTTACCCTTTCAGGAGACTATCATATTTACCACACAGTAAAATAGAAGAAGAAAGTTCTGTTTAAATTGAAGTGTCAACTTTTTTACTTTGAAAATTGTTTTACTATATAATAAGAAAAGTAAACTTTGTCACCCACATTCCTATCAATGACTAAAAGAACTTCAAAGAAATATTTTTCAGATCATCTGGTTGATCATGAGTCCACAAAGATATTACATTTAATAGCTCTTCAATGAAAAAACACATATATCACAAAGACTGCAAAGAAAAGGCTATTCCTAAGAAAGCAGACAGTTATTGAATCAGTATACTTATTAACTGGAAACAAATTGGGTCTGAGATGGAATTGTACTTTAAAGTATTATGAAAACCCAGGCACTATCAATACTTAGAGGCAACTCAATAAATGGGAAACAAGTGTAGGGGAGGTAAAAGTTCTCGTCTACCATTTTAGGGTCTCCAGCTGAGGCTGAGCATTAAACTAAGACAGATTCATAGGAGAAAGGCATACACATTTTACTCAGTAATTTTTTATGTACATGGGAGCCTTCACAAGGAAAATGAAGACCTAAAGAAGTTAGGGCCGAAAGCTTACATATTAGGTTGGACAAAGAGTATAGGAGCCCTCCCTTATCCAGAGAGGATATGTTCCAAGACCCCCAGTGGATGACTGAAATAATAGATGGTATTGAAACCTATATACACTATTTTTTTCCTACATATACATACCTACGATAACATTTAACTTAGAAATTATGCAGAGTAAAAGATTAACAATAACTTAATAAAATAGAATTATAACAATATACTATAAAAAGTTATACAAATGGCTTTGGCGTTGTTAAGTAAAATAAGGGTTACTTGCACTGTGATACTGTGACAGTGGATCTGATAACCAAAACAACTACTAAGTGACTAAATGAGCAGGTAGCAGAATGGCATGCAATTTAAAACATTATGATTGTTTATATCTGAAATTTTACATTTAATATTTTCACCATGATTGACCATGGGAAACTGAAACCATGGAAAGTGAAACTGTGTATAAGGGGAGACAACTATAGTAAATTGTGACGATGTGATAAGACAAAAAGGTTTGTCTAGAGCAGTTAATTGTAGAAAAGTGACTAGGAAGATACTAGTTTAACAAGGTTTGTTTGTACAGATTCTTCTCAACCTCTACTTCCCATTTCTAGTGATAACAATGACTTTCTCCTGCTATAGATAAGGCACCTTTCATATTGACATTTTATCTCTTGCTTTCAGGAAGAAAAAGATCAGAGTAGCTGCCTTGCATCTATTTTTGTTTATGTGCCTTTACTAAAAATAACCCTTACGCCAAAAAAATTTATGCATATTTGGGGGTGGCATATTCTGCTACCCTACACAAGCAAACCCAAGCAAAGTTGAAATTTCAGAAGCCTCAGAATCTGTTTTTTTCCCCATCCTATCTGAGGAAATACAGTAATTCTTCTAAGATATCTAATATCCTCTTCCCATATAGAATCTGCTCTTAAAACAAGAACTGATATTCAGTCTTAGAAAAGGAAATTCTGACACACGCTACGACACGGATGAATCTTGAGGACATGACGCTAAGTGAAATAAGCCAGTCTCAAAAGACAGATATTGTATGATTCTTCTTACATGAGGTATCTACAGTAGCCAAATTCATAGTAACAAAGCAGACTGGTGGTTGCCAATGGCTGGACTAAAGAGAAAATGTGGCATTATTATTGAATGAGTATAAGGTTTGTTTTCCAAGATGAAAAAGGGAAGACTGGTTGCACAAATATGTGAATATACTTAATTATACTGAAAATGGTTAAGATAGGAAATTTTGTGTTATGTGAGTTTTATCATAATAAAAAATTTTTTTTGAAAATAAAAATTTTATTAATAAAACTTTAATAAAATTTCATTAAGACTGAAATGGTGAAAACTGAGAATGAATCCATGTCCCAAGAAGATAAAACCAAAAGAACTTTTATTGAAGAATAAGAGTTCAAGAGTCTTTTATTCTGTAAGCACTGAAAGTTTTGGGGGCAAAACAGTAATAAACAGTAATAAACAGTTGACCCTGGACCAACACCGGTCTGAATTATATAGGTCAGCTTATACACAGATTTTTCCAATAAATACTGTAAATGTAGTTTCTCTTCCTTATGATTTTCTGAAAATTTTATTTTCTCTACCTTACTTTATTGTAAAAATACAGTATATAATACATATATGAAATACATGTTAATCAACTATGTTATTGGTAAGACTTCAAGTCTACAGTAGGCTGTTAGTAGTTAAGTTCTGAGGAAGTGAAAAGTCATATGCAGATTTTTATTGGGGGGCAGTGGTCCGCACGCAGACCTCTGTGTTGTTCAAAGGTCAACTGTAGTTGAAATGTTTTTAGTAAGATTAATATGACATCAACATATTAAAATATATTAGATGGAAGTAGGGAGTCAAGTGAAACATTTCAGAAAAAGTGGAAGAAAAAAGAATTCAAGTGATCAGCTCAACAATGAAGCTGGTAAGGTTTCTAGCTTGAGTAAGAGGAAGAATGCAGCTTGGGTCTGCTGCTTTGGGATAATTAAAGAGTGGCGGAACAAGCAAATAAAGGGGCTATAAAATGCTCAAGGTACAGAATGAGGTCCTTTCTATTGCTAATCAGCCCTCCAGCCATTTACCAGGAATCAAAGAATTGCTTTATTTATTTATACCTTTCCTCCTCTAAAAAAATCTGAAAAGTTCAGCAAATAACCACTATTCTGTTACTTGCTATTGGCCAAGCACAGTGGGAGTATTGACACTCCCTCAGCTGTGATAATGACATAGCTCTCCTTATAAATTACATAAGAAATGCATCTGAAAGATTTTAGAAATAAAACTGTGCTAACACCAGTCATATGGTAAATGTACTAGGTAAGCCCATATTTACTAGATAGAGCTCTATCTCCTAGATCTTTTTGTAATAGAAAATCAATTATATATTTTGTTATATCCTAATGGCAGATTCCTTTGCATTCATCTCCATGGCAGCATGGGAGAAAGGCTTGGTATGAGGTTAAAAGAAAGCCCTAAATCAGATAAAAGTACTAAAAGAACCCTTCGCCTTTTACATGCCAAAAGACCAGAATCATCTGAAACATATTAAGAATGTGAATAATAAAACTGAAATATTTGTCACATTACAGAGACAAACTATTTTTCATAAAAAAGGCTAAATTTGCCATTCCAGATGAGAATTCTATGCTTTTTTGTTTTAACTATTATTGAATTCTATATGAGATAGTTACCAGAATAATAAGTCAACTTATGCTAGGTTCCAAGATTTCTATCCACTATTGCTTAGTCCAATTTAATTCAAGACTGTGGAAGTGACAAAGATGAATAACGATCACTGTCCCAAAAAGTAGACTGTCCGCTGGAAGGTGAAGGCATAAAACACAAGTAGCTATACAACGAAGCTAAACAATAAAGGTCATTAGGAATAAGAATATTTCTGCCATCAAAAACAAACAAAAAACATATAAACAATGGTTTTATTGAAAATCAATGAACCTAAACCTAGATCTTCGAAAAGTCAATAAAGTTGAAAAGTCTTTTTTTCAGGAAAAAAGACATTCATAATATCAGGAATGAGAGCAAATGAATATCACGACAGATCATACAGGCATTAAAATGCTAATAACAGAATATTATTAAACACTTTATGTCAAAAAATTCAGTAACTTAAGTAGAATGGATTAATTTCTTGAAAGGTACAAACTACTGAAGGTCATTTAAGAAAAAAATACATAACCTTTCAAGCCCTATATTTATTAGAGAAAAATAATTTGTTTTAAAATCTACCCAACATAGAACATTCCCAGACACGGATGACTTCACTGGTGAACTGTACCAAACATTTGAGATATAAATAATAACACTACACAAATTTGTGCAAAATACTGAAAGAACACTCTCCAAATCATTCTATGAGTCAAGCATTTAAATTACCGATACCCAAACCAGAAAAGAAAAAAGAACAGGACAAGACCAAAAGGTCTCATAAACATAAAGGTAAAAATCTTTTGCACAATATTTGCACCTTGAACCAAGTAATAAATAAAAAGAATTATGATCAAAAAAGGTATATTCCAAGGCATGCAAAGCTGATTTAACATTCAAAAATCAATAGTTTACCATATTAACAAACTAATCCTCCCCTGCTAAAAAAACAAATGATTGTCTTAACAAAAGCAGAAAAGGCATTTGATAAAATTCAAATCCATTCATGATAAAAACTGGGAATAAAGGGAAAAAAAACCCCTTCAACTCATAAAGAACACCTAAAAATCCTAGAGGCAACATCCTACTTAATTAATGCTGAGATGCTGGATGCCTTATTCTAAGATCAGGAAAAAAAAGCTGTCGTCACTTGTAGTCGACATTGTTCAAGAGTTCTTAGTCAGTGAAGTAAGACAAGAAAAAGAAATCAAGAGCATACAGACTGGTAAGAATAAAGGAAAATTATCCTTAATCCAAGATTATGATTTTCAATGTGAAAATTCTTAAGAAATCTATTAAAAAGCTACTAAAACTAACAAGTGAGTTATCAAGGTCACAAGACAGGAGGACAATATATTTTTATTTCCATGTAAAAGTAATACACAATTGAAAATAGAAAAATTTTAAAATACCAATTATAATAGGACTCCCCCCAAAATTTAGAAGTGTAGACTAATTCCAGCATGCATAGAACTAAACTGAGCTATTTTACTGAAGTAAAGATATACTTGCATAGCACTGACCCCTGTCAAGACATGAAATGTACTACTTGATAATGTTGCTTTGTACTGATGGGTTCGAAGTGAGTTTTAGGGCGGTTTACATCAGACTGTCAGCAATGTCTATTTGATATGAGATTTGATGATCTGCATGTGGTCTCAGTGAAATACCACAGAGGGCTCCACGACTAGGAGGGTTACATGAAAAAGACTATGCTACGTGACCAACATATAAGGATTATCAGCCTAGACTCCATTTGGGGGTGCCATGGGTCTACATACACACAAGTGTACCCAATCTGAGGAAGAAAAAAAAAAAAGTGTGTCCATGTGACCAACAGAGAGGACAGGGGTCATATCTATCCCCTCTAGACTCCTTGCTATGAGGGAGCCTCTGGATGCAATGCATATCTTTAATGTTCTAATTCTGTTGCTATATTTCATCCTTTCCTTTCAACAAATATCTAAGCCTTGTTATCTGGAGCCCTTGAGTCTTCCCTCAGTAACGAAATCCTAGCTGGCCTGCAACCATTATTAAACAATAAATTTAATAAAATGTGTGCAAGACTTGTACATTGAAAACTATTAAATACTGCTTAAAGAACTAAATAAATGGATATATAGGATCGGCAAACTGATCAATAGATTCACTACAGTCCGTATCAAAATTCTAGCAAAATTTTTCATAGTATTTAAAATATTATAAAATGTATATGGAAATGCAAAGAACCTAGAATAGTTAGAACTTTGAAAAAAAGAACAAATGTTGGAGGACTTACATTGATTTCAAGATTGACTATGGTAATCAATAGAATGTAATACTGGCACAGGATAAATGGATAATAAAGGAACAAAACACATATTCCAGAAACATACCCAAATGAATATGGTCAATTGATTTTCAAAAAAGGTGCCAAGAAAATTCAATGAAGAGAAGATGATCGCTTCAACAAATGTTGCTGAAACAATTTGATATTCATATGCAAACAAATGAACTTTGAAACTTCTCACACACCATATACAAAAATTAACTCAAAATGGGTCATATGCCTAATCAAGAGCTAAAAATAAAAAGCTTCTAGACAAAAACATAAGAGTCTTTGTGACATTATTTTGGCAAAGTTCTTTTTTTTTTTTTTTTACCTAAAACACAAAAGAAACGAACCACAAAATTAAAAAACTGATAAACTGGACTTCCATCAAAACGAAGAGCTTTGTGCTTCATTTCCATGAAGAAAGTGAAAAGACAACCCACAGAACAGGAGGATAAAAGACAACTCACAAAACAGGAGGATATATTTACAAACTATGTGTCAGATAGGAAACATCTCAAATATATAATCTTAAAACGAAGTATTATAAACAACACAATTTTTTTTAAATGGTAGATTTGAATAGACACTTCATCAGAGAAGACATAGAAATGGCAAATAAGCACATGAAGGATGTCAACACCATTAGTCACTAGGGATATGCAAATTAAAACAGCAATGAGATGCCTTTACTCCCACAAGAATAGCTAAAATTTTTTCTTAAAGACAGAAATTACAAAAACTGGCAAAAACACAGGACAATGGAACTCTCATACACTGCTGAGTAAACCACTTTGGAAAACAGTTTGGGAATTTAAAATTTTAAGCACTCACTACCGTATAACCCAACGATCTTACTCTACTATTTAATACTTCAGTATTTACTAAAGAGAAATGAAAAACAATGTTCACAGAAAGGCTTGTACTTGAATATTCATAACGGGTTTATTTATAATAGCCAAAAACTAGTACAGAAACAAGTTTTCCTTTCTGGAAAAGGCAAAACTCTAGTAAAAGAAAACAGATCAGCAGTTACCAGGGGCTAAGGACAGGGACAGGAGATTAAATGCAAAGGTAAACAAGAGAACTTTTAGAAATAATGAAAATGTTCTATTTTGATTATGATAATGTGAAAAGACTGCAAGCAAATATTTGCCAAAATTCACTGAATTATATACTGAACATTACTGGATTTTATTTTACATACTTTATACTTCGCTAAAGCTGATTTTAAAAAGAAAAATGTAGTCACTTTAAATAATCTTTTTTTTTTTTTTTTCATGACTTTCCATTTTAGGCAGGATTTGGCAGGGATGGTTTATCCACACTCCATGCAGATCGGCTAGGGCAGCTTGACTGGGGGCTGAAGGATCCACTTTTAAGATCACTCACATGGCAGCAAGCTGGTGTCAGCTGTAAGCTGGGAGCTTAGCTAGAGCTGCAGGACAGGTTTCAATGAGTTCTCTCTCAAAGCATTGTGGCTTCAGTTCCAGAAGCTCTGTCACTTTTTATGACATGGTCTAGAAGGTCACATTAGTGACCTTCCACCATAGTCACAGCCTGTTCAAAGTCTATTGGAGGAACACAGACTCTCACGCCTCTTCATGGGAGTATCAAAGTCACATTTTAAAGCAGTGTGTGTGAGATGGGAGATAGTTTTCCGACCATCTTGCAAAAAAAAGCAATCTACCATATTGGTTTTTTATTCTGTAGATAAGTGGGAGTATTAGGGCAATGCAAAAATGATACGATCCTATATATTTTAGGATGATAACTCCAGCAGCACTATAGGAAATAGAGATTGAAAAAGATATGTGGGTAGAAGGACAGGAACGGAGAAACTATTAAGGTGGAATTTCAAGAATCAAAGGAAAAGAAACCCTCAAGTTGTACAACGTCTGTGAGTAAAAGTAACGAGGACACAAGGTTGCCAGAGCCATTATATGAATACAAGTGAAAAGTCTTGGCAACTAGTGCATGTGGGTAAACTAGGATCCTCTGGAAAATGATGATGCCGTTAATCAAGACAAAGTTTAGGAAGGACAGTAATAAATTCTCTTTGGCACACATTGGAGACGGGAGAATGCATTTGAAAATAACAAAGACGAAAGCCACAACAAAGAGCACATTTTATATAACCCACTAAGAAGAGACACAATTCTAATAATAAAGAGGTGGCTACATCTTGAGAGAAGGCAACATAGATGATTATATTTACCTAAAAGACTTTATTTGAACACAAAATGACTAAAAAGTATACTTTTAATTACCCTTGCTTCCTATCAAACCAAAACATTGTAGTTCACTGGGTTAATAAAACTGCCTATTTGAAGCTTTGTTTCTAAGGCCGGCAGTAGGAACAATTTATATAGCTCTTTTTTAAGTGATAATAGTGGTCATACATGAATTTAAAACATAGCATTTCTTTTAAACTTTAAATCATCTGTAGCAGGGCAGACACCACTGGTGAATTCTTCTCTCTTAATTCCTTGCTAAAAGAACTCCTTCCTGCCTTCTTCAGCTATTGAATGGCTCTACCGCTTCAGGACAGGTGGGTTTACAATTCCTACAGTAAATCTTACTTGGTTTAACTTAGTGTTCTCAATCCTAGGGAGCTGTACACAGTAAAATCAACTGGAAACTTTTGAAAGACCAATGCGTGGACACCCTCTCTCACCCATTCTGATTTAATTGGTCTGGAGTTATAGCATCTTCTAATTACGAGACAAGTCTAAGGACAAAAGTCAACTCAATAAACACTAAGGTTGTCAGAGCAGAAAGATGGAGAGAATCTTGATTTTGACAGCACTGTTGAATTAACGCTAGAACTGTCTTTCATCCAGATTTCTCTTAATATAAAATGACAAATTTCCCTCATTGTTTAAGCCACTTCTGACTATTTTCTGTTACTGGCAGTGAAAAGTATCCTACATGTTACACCTGGCAATATAATTTTCAGGATAAAAGTCTGGCTTTTTAAACAGAAAGCAGAACTCTGCTCTGCTGACAAAGGACAAGCCAAATTTATGTGAGCCAGCAAAGAATGATGTCGTTTGGGTGTACACGAAAATATCTTTTCTCACAGCTTATGTGACTATTTGAACAGAGAAGTATGTGTCTGCTCATTTATCTCTTCAAATAACTAGAGCAGCAGTCCCCAACCTTTTTGGCACCAGGGGCCAGTGATCCTATGAGAATCTAATGGCTGATGATCTGAGGTAGAGCTGAGGTGGTGATGCTAGCGCTGGGGAGTGACTGCAAATACAGATGAAGCTTGGCTCGCTGGCCCACCACTCACCTCCTGCTGTGTGGCTCAGTTCCTAACAGGCCATGGACTGGTACTGGTCCATGGCCCAAGAGTTGGGGACCCCTGGACTAGAGGTTCTTCTCTGAAACCGAATGACGTGGTAGTATACAAGACAATATCATCTTGCATATATATTTTTTACAAGTGGTTTAAGAGATATCTCCCAGATATACCTATAACATTAGTCTGAAATAAATAGGCACGTTCTCAAAAACCAAATGAAACTATATAAATGACATAATCTTATTTGTTCTGCTCATCAATTCAAACTACCTAAACACATTGAAAGTAATTGCTACCAATCCATGCCAGCTGGTGGATACTCCTCAGCTTTGGCTCTGATTTACAGCACAACATTCTGCTTTTCTTCTCTGAAAAAAACACCAAATGGTGTATAACACCAGCGGGAGAGCCCTACAATAAGAGGCCAAGGTGGCTTCCACAGAGGCTTCAGCAGTAATGTCGGGATCAGGGTCACAGCCATGTAGTTTGATGAGGCAAGGCCGAGGACAAGGAGTAGATCTCCATCACCAAGCTGAGCCACCTGGTCAAAAACATGAAGATTAAGTTCCTGGAAGAGATCTATCTCTTCTCTTTGCCCATCAAGGAATCTGAGATCACAAACTTTTTCCTGATGATATCTCTCAAGGTTGAGGCAGAAGATCATGCCTGTGCAAAAGCAGATCTGTGCAGGCCAGCAGACCAGGTCCAAAGCATTCATCACTGGAGATTACAACAACATGTCGGTCTGGGTGTTAAGTGCTCCAAAGAGGTAGCCACTACCATCTGCAAGGCCATCATGCTAGCCAAGCTCCCCCATCATTCCTGTGCGGCGAGGCTGCTGGAATAACAAGATTGGCAAGCCCCACATCATCCACAGCAAGGTGACTGACTGCTACACCTCATCCCCACCCCCAGGAGACTGGTATCATCTAGGCCCCTGTATCCAAGAAACTGCTGTTGATGGCCAATATCAACAAGGGCTACACTTCAGCCAGGAGCTATAATGCCACCTTGGGCAACTTCTCTAAGGCCACCTTTGATGCTATCTCTGAGAGCTACAACTATTTCACCCCCGATCTCTCAAAAGAAACTGTATTCACCAAGTCTCCCTATCAGGAATTCACTGGTCATCTTGTAAAGACCCAGCTTCCAGCTATGGCCACCACACAGTTTTTATACACAAAAAATAAAGTGAATTAAGCCTCTTAAAAAGAAATAAAGGATTCTGCCCCACATTCAATCTAAGTCAATTATACAGACCTTTCTTCATTTTGGTTTCAAAGGAATATGGACCATTTGTCACTTCCAAGATTCATCTCTCCCCATATCCTGGATTTGATCCCTCCTAAACTCCTCCTGAATCTGCTCCTCTTCACTGTCTCCACTCTCTTCATGAGGTTCACCGGCTCCCTTCTTTAGGCCTTTAAACATGTTCACATATCCCTTTGTAAAACCTTGCACCATATATTCCTTTCCCTGCCAGTTATAGCCGCTACTCCCACACACCACCTTTTACAGGTAACCTTTTTGAACTGTAGTCCACTCATCGCTTCCATTCATTTATCAATCTACTTCATTATGGCTTCCAACTCCACTATTTTATTAAAATTGCTTTGCGAAAGGTCACTAATTATTGCCTCAATGCTAAAATTAATGACCCTTCTATGTTCTTGTATTTCCTTCTTGACTATTTTTAAGCTTCCATTAATACAAAACAATATGTTAGATACTAGATGTCCAGAAATGATTAAAACAGACCCTATGTTACAAAGTTCAGTCTAATGGGAGAAATGGTAACAGAGACAATTCTAATACTGTGTTACATTCCATGACAGAAGCCTATATATGACAGAAAAATCACAGGGAATGGGAACTGGAAATGGTTTTAAAGAAGTGATGAATAATCTCACTTTTAAAGGTTTAATAGAAATCTATAATGTTGTAGACACTGAAAAAGAATATTCCAGGCAGAGAATGTGTGTATGAAGAATAGAGAAATTACCTAAACTTGGGCCATAGCAGTGGGCAGAGAGGAGGGGATGGATCTAGGAGAAACTAATTAAACTGTCAGGCAGAATTTGATATCATTGACTACTCTTCCTTTCTTGATTCACTCATCCCTCATTATCTGTGGAGGGATTGGTTCCAGGACCCCCACGAATACCAAAATTCACAGATGCTCAAGTCCCTTATATAAAATGGCATATCTGCAGACAACTATGCACATTCTCCCATATACTTTAAATCATCTCCAAATTACTTTCAATACAAAATACAATGTAAATGCTATGTAAATACTCGTTATAATCTACCATGTAGAGAATAATGACAAGAAAAAAAGTCTACCTATTCAGTACAGATGAAACCATGTAGGCCTAACTACAGTACTAACTACATCAGCAACAAAAATTTTTTTTAAATCCTTTCTTTCTACAATCAGCTAAATCCATGGATGCAAAAAGCTGCAGATGCAGAGAGTTGACCATTCTCATTCTCTCTTCTCTCTCCTCGCTCCCTCCCTCTCTTTGTTAGATTCTTTTTCTATTCTCGAAAGTCTGTCCCCATCCCCTCCCACTCTAAATGGTCTCAGGAAGCTTTGATCCAAGTTTACTACTGGCTGGGAGCCACTGCGAATCAGATTACTGTAAAGAAAAGTTTTCATTTGTAACTTCAATGATGGTACTGTTGAGCAAAGGAATTCAGTTCTCTCCACAGAATTAGCTAAATTAATTGCTTTTATATAACTAATGTACAAACATATAAAAATAGCAGTTATAATAATATGGTGCATAAATAGTGGCCTAAGGTACACTACCAACAGATTAATAAATGCACTGAACAGAAGCAAGGAGAAAGTGATCCTGGGGAAATGAAATTGTAGAATCTAAAGTGATTTAGAAATAGTCTAACTAGAATTTAATTGCAGATGAGAAAAATTGAGCATATAAATTTTAACCATATCTAGAAGGTGTTCAAAAACGAGTGCTTAATGAATCGATGGGAGAATTTTAGTCTTGTTCTTTCTCTGAAGAATGTGGGGTCCTCTACATCCAAATTCAAATCTGAAAATATCCTACAAAACTATAAGAATCATAATTCCTAAGCAGAAATCTAAAGAAAAAAGGTGGTTTCTAAGGTAACCAAAGCCCATAACCATACTATACACACTCTAATGTATCAAAGTCATCACCTGAGCTTGTCAGAAATTAATTGGAAGCGCTGATATGTTATATTTGTGCCCTAAGGCTGCAAGCCATTAAACAAATGAACTCCATGTTCTGCATTAGCAGAATTTGCCAGTGGCTTTCTCAAGGAGAAAATGTACCTTTATGGAGGTCAAAGAGAGTATGTGAGAATAATCTCTTCTGAAGGCTGTGCTCTTAACTCCCCATGGCCAACAGGAACAAAGTCCTTATATTATTACAGAAGCAGCTTTTAAAATCTTTTAAAGAGAAATTAAAAATAGTGCAATTCAGTTGTCCTAGTAATATAGTCTTGCTAATTTTATTTCTACCAGGAAAAAAAAAAGTCTGAAAATTGTTCATCCAAGAAAGTAAACAAACAATAGGGGGAGATGACTCTTTGGTTTGCAACATTAACTATACTTTTACAACCTCTGATAACTGACAATCAAGATTCTGCTTCCCTTTTAAAGGAAAGCCATTTCAAATACAAATTGATAGACACATTTTAGAAAGCAAAACAAAAACCTTTCTTTTTTTACTCTCTGGGGGCAAGAAGAGAGAAGAGAAAGGGTCAATAGGAATAGAGTTAATCTCTCCATACAGCTCAATATTAAAAATACCATTTGGTATCTATCAAAAACAATGTTATGAAACTATAAAGTTTTTTCATTCAATCCAATTCCACTAAATGAGCCTCTTTGTAAGTTTATCAGCTGTCACCGCGTTGTAAACTGCATTTAAAATTATTTTCCTTCCTCTTGAGAATTTCATTTAATAGGCTATGTAAATTAAGTACCTTTATTTACTGCCCTATCTTAATAAAGAGAGAGCAAGTTGTCAGTAACAGAAACCTTTTTTTAACAATATAACTCAAGCATCTACATTAATAAATTGCTTGAGTCGAATACTAAGAATATATTACTTCGATGCATTGTAATAAAATAGCATCCCTTGGGATGCAGACACAAGACAAGTATATTTATGGAAGATGTGGTAAACTAGGAAAATTACGAATCCAATTAGGACTAGATAAAGACCTCCAATACAAAGCTTTTTAGAGCTCTTGATTATTCAGATAAAAACTATACTGAAAAACAAACCAAGTAATACAGTTTGCTGCCATAAACAAACAAAGGGGTAGCGGGGGAGATCCAGAAACCACTCCTCCAAGTCATCTCAAAAGTATTTCCTTTTGATATACAAACACAGGAAAACAGGATAATTTTATATTTTGGAGACTTGAGTCAGCATCAAGTAAGTACATGGTTGTATTATAAAGTCTATTCTATTATCTTTAACTTCAGCTACCCTGTGCTGTGCTCTGCTATTTATAGTTGTCCCTCTTTGTTTCATTAGTGACATAGAAGACCTATTAAAAGAGGCAATCCAGCTGTAAATTGGCATTTTGTTTTTGGAAAGCAAGATGACAAAACATCAATATCTATGCTCACACTACTCATCTCCTCACCTACCATTAAATGTCCACTCTTTTCCCAGTGCTTTCAATAAACCATAAGAAGAACGGTATACCAACGCAATGAAATACTGTGCAACTATCAAGACCATATGAATAATTTTTAAGTGAAAAAGAAACCCTCAAATTGATATGGCGAGCTCTAGTTCTGGAAATGGCAGAATACTTTAGTACAGACTAGCAATCCCACAGAGGAAAATTTTACACTCTACACAAACTATATAAAACAACTCTGAGAGCAACCAAAATCAGGCAGAAACAAAAGGGAATTATCAAGAGAAAAGGAAATCGTGCTGGGTGAAATCTCCATTTTATTAGTTTTCTATTGCTGCACAACAAATAACCACAAAGCTAGCCACTTAAAACATCACTCATTTAATAACTCACAATTCTGTGAGTCAGAAATCTACCTAGCATGGCTAGATAACCCCCTCTGCTTAGAGTTATCACAAGGCTGAAATCAAAACATTGGCTAGGCCTAGTTCTCATCTAGAACCTCTGGAGAAAAATGTTCTTTCCAAGTTCACGCAGTTTGTTGGCAGAATCTAGTTCCTTGTGATTGTAGGACTGAGGTCCCTGTTTCCTTGCTGGCTGTCAGCCAGGGACATCTCTCAATTTCTTAAGACAGCGATTTTTAAGCCAGGGCATGTCAAATCCTCCTTATGCTCTGAATTTCTGGAGTTCCTCTTCTACCAGCCAGAGACAACTCTCTGCTTTTAAAAGATCTCATTAGCATAGTTAGGCCCTCAAGATAATCCCCCAATCTGAAGGTAAACTGTTCCACATAAGAGAGCAATCAAAGGGATAATCACGGGCACAAAGGATTAGGGCATGGAATCCTGAGGGGCCATTTTTAGCATTCTCCCTACCACAGCTTTCACCCTGAGGAGACTCCAATCCACCCAGTATGGACTGCTAGTCCTGAAGCAGAAAACCAGGAATCTTATGAGGAGTCAGAACGTACAGCTCAGGTTCAGAGAATCTAAAAATTAAGAACAGAAATCCTAAAACAGAGGGAGCCACAGATAGGGTAGTTCAAATGCCTATATATAATTCTCAATTCTTGGCTGACAGCTACAACGCATATGTAAGTGACAAAACCCTAAGCAGCTCAAAGAGAAACAACAGCTGGAAGACAGAAAGAGCTGAGTAGATAGAGAACTAAGCTCCTGTTTACTGAAGGAGACAAATTTTGGAGTCTGAGTCCCACCTAATTAGAAGAGTTTGACCTTGGACATTCCACTGAAACTCCAAAATGGCTCCAGGACTAAAGAGTGTGACCCAAAACTAAAGATAAAAACAAAACAGAACTTCCTTAACAAGACCAAAACCAAAGCCATGCAAGTTCAAGGGGGAACTGTCAGAAACTTAACCTCCTGGTAGAACAACACACTCATCAGGAGAATATAATAAAATCCAGAGTCTCTACAACACAACATCTGGAAGATATAATACACAATAAAAAAAAAATCACTAGACATGAAAAAAATGTGGCTCACAGTCAAGAGAAAAACCAATCAGTAGTGATAAGTCCACAAAGGATCCAGATACTGGAATTACTAGAAAAGGATTTTCTATAACAAATATCTAAGAGAGCCTACAGGAAAAATAGACTTAGTGAGGAAAAAGATGGATATTTCAATAGAGATTGGAATTTAAAAAGGAAAAGGAGAAATCTCAGATTTTGAAAACAAAATGTCCAAATTAAAAGATCTGTCAGACAGAAGTGACAGTAAATTGGAGACAAGAGCAAAAAGAATCAATGGCTCTGAAAACAGGTAAACTGAAATTATCAAAACTATCTTACAACACTTTTGATTAAATGGACAAATAACCAGAAAAGAAAACCAACTAAAAGAAACACAAAAAGAAAAAAATTTGAATATCCCTATATCTACTAAAGAAATTGAATTCATAACTTAAAATTTTCACATAAAAATTCTCCAGGCACTGCTGGCTTCACTGGTGACTCCTATCTATCATATAAAAATAAAATAATCTTTAAAACATTCAGCTTTTCTTATGAGGCAAGCATAACCCTAATACCAACACCTACTAAAGCCTTTAGAAAATTACAGACCAATATCACTCATGAACAAAGATGCAAAAATTCTTAACAAAATATTGCAAGTTGAACCAAGCATTACATAAAAAGGATAATACAAAGTGACCAATGTGGGTCTAGCCCAGAAATGCAAAATCCATTAATGCAATTCACATTAACTAAATAAGGGACAGAAACTATATTATCATCTTAATAGATGTATAAAAAGCACTTGACTAGATTTATGCCAATTCATAATTTTAAAATGAAAAGCACTCAGAAAACTAGGAATAAAGGAGAACTTCCTTGATTTGATGAAAAATAACTATGATGTGGGTAAACAGACATCTGGTTAACTTTCTACACCTCTTTTATCATGTATCTTCTACCCATTAACGGTATTATATATCCATGACCTTTACGTTTAGCATAAAAATATCTCTTGTTGGTAGACTGCATCTGGACAGGGAGAACTACTAATAATCTGATAGGAAGTATAAATTCAAGCTTCTTTGTAATGAACATGTCCCTTTCAGGGACCATGGAAAAGACAACTACCGAGTTGTTACAAGAGATGGTAGTTTCTGAAGGGTATGAAGCTTTCTAAGCCGGTATGGCTTCCCTACCCACTCAGTGTGGATCTGGTCTCCTTACACCTTAATTCTCACGGAGTGGTGGGGGCAAAAATTAGCCCATGGAATGCAGCAAGGACTCCAAAGAGGAGGAACACCTGTGGCTGCCCTAAAGCCAAGTATGGCAATCACAGTCTTTCTTCCTAATCCAAATGTTTAGGTGAATCTTGAGTAGGCAACGTTAAAAAATCTATACTCTATACCATACTTAATGGTGAAATGTTAAATGTATTTCCCCTAATATCAGAGAAAAAGGCAAGAATGTATGTTCTCGCCACTTTTATTCAAGATTATATTAGAGGTCCTAGACATTGCAGCAGGGAAGGGAAAAAAAAAAAGTCAACCAATTCCTTGGGTACAGCCTGCTGCACGAATAACAAACCAAGATCTTTAGGCATTGCTTCGAGATGTTGAACTTTACTGGATAGATGCTAGAGTTTCAACAACTCAACTCAGATACTAAAGCTTAGCATAAATTCTTTCTTTTTACACTTTTCAGTTAGCTGGTCACCAATTCCTTAATTAAACAGATGATAGATGTCACTCATTTATATTTGTTGATACAGTCACTCGATTGTCAAATAAACTGTGTGTTTCTCTGTGAAGGTCAAATTCTTCATAAGCACCCATCTGCCAGTGTAACCTGACACATTTAAAAATCGGAATACATAGAAAAACCAGTTTAAGATTATTAATATTTTTCATTTCTATTTAATTTCTGACAGCTCACCCTCATATTCACAATGTTTTCTTCATTTCACTAATGAGCTAAAGACAGCTTTCATCATTTATTTCACTTCTTTCAGAAATAGATGCATTTGGCAATATCAACCATTTAAATAAGCCAATGTTTAATTCTGAATAGGTTTTGAAAACATTTCTCTGTTCTGTCACTCATAAAGCTACTTGGTACTGTGCTCTTTCAGTAAAAGCAAACATGTAAATAAAGTTGTAACAAATTATCAAGGGTCAATAGCTGCCCGCCATCCAATCACATACTCTGATGGGTCTTCTTCCGGTTCTAGCAAGTTAGATGCTGATTAGAGGAGGCAATAATCTCTAAACAGTGAGCGCAATTTTCACTAGAGAGGAGAGGGAGCAGATGTCCAAAGTCTTCTTCAAAACATACCAGGAACAGAATGAAACAGTATACTTAATGTGCCTACATTTTTCTGTAATACAAACTATAAAAAGTAAAGCTCAAAAATCTTGACTGGGGGAAACAGAGAACAGTGTAAGAAGGACTATGTGAGGATGGTTGCTTTGGGGTTTTTTTTTGGTGGGGGAAGTAGTGGCAGAGGATATGAAACAATATTTTCTATTGTAACCAGGTATGAATTCCAGGAATTGAAGAAAAAGTTAATGCCTGAGGTATAATTCAAGATTTAGTAAATCAAGGCAGAAATTTCCAGTTAAAAACAATGGAATGAACTTTCTAAGCTCCCTACGAAAAGGATAAATTTAAAAGCAGATAAATAAGTATAAACCCCCAAAGACCAAGAGAAAACAGCAGACAGTAGATATTAACAAAATTTTATATTATGCTAAGTGGATGAATGATGGTAAATAAGTCATTACTGTGAAGAAAACTGTAACCTACATGCCTGCACAGGGCAACACTCACACTACGCTAGCCTAGTCACATGGCCAATGGACAAACGGCTCTCATCTCACCAAGTGCATAAACTAAGGCAAATCCTCTTCCATACTGTATACCAAATTACAGCATTAATTTACTCTACAGTTCCTACTAGATATAAATAAGACAACACCTTGACTTCTCTTTCTGGTTGTAAACCATTCCCAAGGAAATGAAAAAAAAGCTAGTATTATTAAGTACTTACACAGACTTTCCTTAACAGCTTACACAGTAATAGTTTAGTAATAGTTTTTGTTGTGGTAGTTTTTCATGAGAACTTTACTCCATTCACTCACTAAGCGATTTCATTTGTGCGGCTTTGTAGCATGGTACATTCCTCAACACAGCATTCTGTCTCTGGGAACCAGTACTTTCTGTCTTGTCTAATTTAAAAGCAAGATACCGTCTTTTTTTTGTTTCTCTGGGCCCATTAACTCATACTCCCAACTAGCAGTTTCAGGGCTGTCTCCCTTCTCAGCACTATGGCACATTCCAAAACAGTTAAATGAGAATATATTATGATTTTTTAAACATTAGTAAGTTTTAAATCCCTTTTTATAGGCAATTCTAAGATACAAATGAATTACTCTTACTGTATTTTGCCATCCACAATTTGGCTATATATAAACCAATGCCAAAGTTTTAATATCTATGGAAACCAATATGTGTAATTCTGCAATAGAATCAGATTCCAGGAATAGGTTGAGAATCAACTAGATAAGTGAAAGGTGCTTTTGGGTATGTGTATGTGAGCACACACGTGAACATACACATGTGCACAGGTTAGGAAGCAAAGAGGAAAGAGAAAAGGCTCACAGATCTCCTAGACATAATTTGATGGAAGAACAGAACCATAAGTAGAAAACAAATTTTATATGGCTCCAAAAGAGAAAACCATGGTATGTAAAGAATGTAGGTAGGCAGGTAGATCTCACCAAAAGACAACCTACCAACCGTAACTGCTGCTACCTTGATAGCTAAAATCTCAGAAAGGAACAACCAATCATCTTGAGCAGAAAGAAGAGAAACTTAAGGCTAAGTTGAGTTTCTGTCACAAGTAATTTGTTCAACCACAGGTTTGTTCCTGGTAGTCTTTGGCTAGACAGCACTGACAATGGTTTTTGACAACATCTCCCCATCAAAAAAAGAAAAAGAAAAAAAAAAAACCTACAAATTTAGCCTCTTACTTCAAGGAAAACAACTGACAGTGTTTACTGCCAAAGATAAAATTCAAGGTATCAAGAGAAAAATCATATTTTTAGAAAACTTGTATCTACTGTGCACTGGATTGCTTTCCAATACTTAAAAGACTTCGCTAATGAGAACAGTGTTGATATTAAGAAATATGGAGTTTGTTTTGATATTATAAAATGAAACAGGTCACTATTAGGAAGATCTGCATAACTCAGAGATCAAATATTGTCCAAATAAACAAAGCATGATGTTTGCTAAACAATAAAAAAAATTTAAAAAATAATATGTAAGTAAAGTCTTTTCAGAGTGCAAGATAGATCAATGGATTTTATTATAACAAAAAACAAAAAGTTCACAGATGTGATTTCGCATTCTACATTGCAGTTTATCTTTAAGAAATAACCACTGGTTCATTTCTAGTGTAGTGTCAAAGAAGAATGTCATCCACTTCTCAGTATAAATCTGAGAGGCCAGATTTCCTTCATATACTTACTTCAATGAAACATGCTGCATAAACAGATTAAACTTAGAAGCTGTTATGAGAATCCAACTGTCTTCAACTCTATTCGGCCAGATGTTAAAGAGATTTGCAAAAATACAGCAGTGCTACTTTATCACTAATTTTTTTTTAATTTTGGAAAATGGTTCATTTTACATTAAAAAACTTTTATATTAAGGTGCAATTTCTTATTATTTTAAATTATTACAAAAATTTCTGTTCTAATTTCTAATACAGTGAATATCAAAAGATTAAAAAGAATACAGAAACAAAAGCTCTGCAGGGCCCTCAAATAATTCCTACAAGTATCAAGAGTTCCTCCCTATGACTATTACATTTGAGAACTGCTAGCCTAAACCATTCCTACTTTTCAAAACAACTTCACTCCTTTTTCTATGCACTAGCTTCGATAACTTTCTAGGAGAAATAATCTACATTCAGATTGTTCAAATCTCATTTTACAAAACTAGCAGGCATAACACAACTGAATTACAATTTAATTCCCAGATCTCAATAATATGAAACTAAGGGTATATACAAAAACACTAGGTTCAGAACAAATTGAATGAAGAATAACAGGTGAAAGTGTATTTACATTGGCTGGTCTGAGAACTTTCAACCCAAGAAATTAAGCTAAAACAAGCCTGAGATACCTCTGGTACCAAACAAATACAATACAGATATGAAGAATCATATCTGCAAAGTAGACCACATAGAATTTCCATAGATGAAGGTGACCTGAAGATAACCTGAGAATCCAAAATTATAAAGCATACAAGAAAACAATCCATCTTTAAAAAGAGTAACCATATACACAACACATAATGGTTTATATTCCCAAAAATTTTAAATAAAAGTATGTGGCAGAGACTCAAATAATTAGGTTAAAATTTATTGAAGATGAAAGAAGGAAAGAGAAAGAGAAAAGGAAAGGAAAAGAGGAAAGGAAAAGAGGAAAGGAAAAGAGGAAAGGAAAAGAGGAAAGGAAAAGAGGAAAGGAAAGGAAAGGAAAGGAAGGGAAGGGAAGAAAAAAAAGAAAGAAGAATGAGATAGTATTTTTAGGGAAGATTATAAAAAAATCAAATATAATTTATTAAAATGAAAAATGGGCACTAAAATTAAACCTTAGTGGTTAGGCTAAACAGTAATTTAGATACAGATGAGGTTTGTAGAGAGTAATTAGAAGATAAATCTGAGATATTAAGCAGAAGGCAGCCCAGAGATAAAGGAAAATATAAAACAAAGATTACGAGACATGGAAAACGAAATGGAAAGGCAACATATATTAAATTTTAGTTTCAAAGGAGAAAACAATGTTAAGAATTTTTTAGTATCAATGAAAGAAAAGGATCCTCAGATACAGGAAATATGCATCCCAATCAGTGAATCCACAGAGAAAAATCAGAAGGGAAAGACAAAGTACTACAGAAGAATGACAATTAGACTAACACCAACAATAGCACAAGCTGGAAGACAGCAGGATAATATCCTCAGACTAACGAAGATAATAGGCAGACCAAACATATAAATGAAAACATTTTCAGACAAAACCAAAGTACTTACTACTACATACCGTCATTGAAAGAACTACCAAAACCGGTATTTTGCGAAGAAAACAATCAAAAACGAGAAAATGGGACACAAGAAAGACTTGAGCACATGAGTAAATGTGCAGGTATATTTTTAAATTATAAGCACTGCTGTCCAAGGGAAGGGTAACAACTAATGTTGGAGGTATAAAATACGTAAAACCAAAATATTCAGCATTAATAGCATTTAGGATGGAAAAGTGAATAGAGTTAGTGTCCCAAAGGGTCTCATATTGTACAAAAGGAGGGCAGGGGAAATGGTTAACTTCAGACTTAGTTAAATCAACCATGCTTTTATAACATCAAGGGTAACCAGAAAGTTTAAATGTTTAAGATAACCAGGTACACAAAAACTAAAATATACTGCAGTGTGCTGAAAGCCAACAAATAAGTGTGGATACTGACATAAACTCCTCTGTGTTTCACAAACTCTCACTCTTCTCATATTGTATGCAAACAGTGTCCAATTGACATATGAGACAATGAGAGTGCATAAATCCATATATAAGAAAAGCTTAGTTTTTTTCTTCTCTCAAGATAAATATATACACGAATCTAATATTTTCTTTTGGCATCCCAATGGATCATCCTACTCTTCACTTTGAAAAGATAAAGATACATGCCCAGGATTCTACAGTAAGGACAGCTTCCCGAGACAAAATACTCATTGGCACAATAAACCACAAGTTAACAAGGTAAAGAAAGAGCTAAGTGAAGGGTGTTCCAAAGAGACATTAGCATGAACACAGACCAAAGGAATAAAACAGTATGGTCTGTGTAGGACTGTGCAGTTCTAAACTGCTAGGGCACAAAGCCCATCTCCCTGGCTTTCGCTCCTAAAAGACAAGAGGAGACGTCCTTATCCCCGCTACGCGAAATAAAGCTGCCGGTAGATCCCAGTCTAATCTTCTCCATCTTCCTTTCTTCATAGTAATCAATGTCCTATACTAGCCACATGTTATCAAGCATCAGCTGCCTAAATTGGAAAGTATACAGTTTTATTGTTTGGCCTCAAAGGAACATGAAATCTGAGTTCTGCTTTATTGGATAAAATGAATTTCTATTGTAGAGATGCACTTTTACATGCCTGTTCTCAGAATGCATCTCCGTATAAAACAAGTAATTACAAAACTGAATTCCAATAAGTAGTAAGACAATTCCACAGAAGAATTCCTTACTAGCTGCTGAAAGCATACACACATGCCAAGGACTGCTGGTGGTATTATATGATGAGGTGGTATTATATGATGAGGTGGTATTATATGATGACGTAGTGCCTAATACTACTTTCTCTTTCACTCTCCAATATGAAAATTAAAACAGCTCACACCCCAAAAGTGGAAGAGTCTCTTGCTCAAACAACCACTTAATGGACATCAGGCAATTAGCACTCACTACTTAACAAAGAGCTCTCAAAGTAATTAGGTTTTCCATACCCTTGAAGTCCAATTGAAGCTTTTAATCAACAAACAACTCAAATCCTAAAGGCTGCACACCAGCTTAGACAGTTAATTTCTCCCTACCAATATTCTGCAACTGTAGTCAATTGTTCATTCATTTATTCATTCACTCGGTCAGTCATTCATATATTCAGTGAGTGTTAACTATGTACCAGGCATAGGTGCTGGGTATCTTGTAATGAAAACAGATGTTCCTGCCCAATATGACAAAGCACTTCCTCAGTTTATCACAGAACCATGACTTTCATTAAATTAAAATTCTTTTCATATTGCTTTAATATTCTAGTAATACAAATAAGAGCCACACCCAAGTTACTGTAACATAACTTTGTTTCAAATCTAAATAACTGGGATAAAGAAACATACACGTCTTACATAGTAGGTGCTCAATAAATGTCTGCTACTAGCAATTATGATCATTTTAAAAATCTAAAGAAGTAATCAGTTTGCAATGGTTTTCAAACAAGAATGTCCGAGGTCATGCACTTAAAGAGCTACATTTATCTAGATTGGTTATGTACTTGAATGAAGTACAGAATTTAAAAAACCCAACAGAGCTTTTTATCAAAAAATAAATTACAGATCAGATATTACATAGGAAGAATAAGGGATATGTAATATTAGGTATATGGTACGAAATCAATTGTACAGCTATATATTATTTTACTTCTGAGGAAAACTGCTGGGTTCTGTGAGGCATACACTAGAAAACAAAACAGTTCTTTACTAAGTTTATAATCTAGTGGAGGAGAAAGTGGATACAAAAATAACAGAAACAAAGGGAAATACAATTAGAACTACAATTGCAGTTTATGGAACTATGGATTATTCTACTGGGGAAACACCCAGTTCAAAATCATTTTTAAAAGTAATATAGCATCAATTAAATTTAAATAAGGCTTTGCTCAAGTTAGGAATACAACTGTGGCTCACTGTGATCATCCAATTTTGTAGGCACCTATGCTTCAATACTCCAACATAATAGAAACTTTGTAAATTTCCTTAAAACATAATGAAATACAGCTACAACGTAAGGTTCTTTACAGCACCACCTAACCCAATCTTGCATTTCATTCAATACCTTCTCACTGCCCAATATAACATGCAAAGCACACATATGACAATTAAACGATTGAATTACAGAGCTGACATAACAGAAAATCTCATCTATTTAGAGACATCAAAAGTCATTTTGTGATGCAAACATGAAAAATAAAGTATATGAACAAATGTCAAACATCATGCTTAGTAATATATTTTGCAATGCATAAGTAAACTGACATATAATAAATACAGAATAACTCTTAAATTTAATGTGAGGCTGTCAAATTTCTCAAACTGCAGTCAAAATATTTTATTTCCTTTCAGCAGCTGAAATGAAACTACAGCTACAAATATTTTTCTGGGCCAAATTTAAAGACAGAGCACCTAATTTACTGAAAAAACTAATAGCACCTTGTCATCTTTCCTAAGTAACATTTCTGAAGGAGCTGTAAGTAATTTTCTAAAACCACAGTATGTAAAATTTGAGCAAATATTTTTTCTTATCCATAATCAAATACTATAATTAATTATATATAGTTTTAAGAATTCAATGAAAGGACAATATGAGGATGTAGCATAAAGCTCCTGAAGCAATCTACTTTTTAAATTCGGCACTACTACAAGCTGTTGACACTTCCATCGATTTTAAGCAAGCAGTAGGTTGTTATATTCCTTGCTCCAGTCAAGGTACAAACCCACTTTGGGGAACTGGCAAAATATTATAAGTATCGATTTCTCTGTCTCTTTCAGGTCTGTGAAGAACTTTTGCTTTCTGCAGTATATTTTTATTTAATTTGAAAGTCATTTAAAATCTTGTGTGAAAGTTAGTATCTTAGTAAAAACAAAAAAATAAAAATAAAATTATAATCTATGTAAATTTGTTTTCATTTCCATGTGTCTAATATGAAGAATATACTTTTAACTCCAAAGTTAACAGAATAAATATAAAGTTTTAACTTTATGTTGTAATTTACACTAGAATCACCGTCGATATGGTGATTCTTCTAAAGTCATTTTACCCAACTACTTATTCATTGTTTACAATCATAGTTTTCAAGTCATTATAGACTTTTAGAAAACAAAGTCAAGGAAAGCAATGTTAAGAAATGCATTCTGTACCTCCTCTTATTCCATCTCAAATTAGACTTTTTCTTGTATTTGCAATATCAAGACGGCTTTTTTTTTTCTTTACCTTTGTTTTGTTTTTGTTGTTTTGCCCTTTGGATGTCCTAATTTACAACATCTATTTGCAAATAGTGAAAGTGATCTGTGTTGTAGTGAACTTTACTTTTTAAAAGCAACTTCAGGATCCTTTTCTTTCCCTTCTGACCCAAAATTAATTAACAAACCCTGTAAATATTTCTCTCGCTCTTCACCTTGTTTACTTGGCTAAACTTAAAATTCCCTGGAAGCAATGATATCCCTTTGATGTGGTGTTTGATTTTTCCATAAAATTTTTAAAAGCAAACTTCATTTTGTTGCTAAAAATAACACAACATACACTGTCGTGCAAAGGCAGTTTTCAAACATAAGTTTGGAATTATAAAGATACATTAAAATACAAGATTTTTCATTCAAAACCTACCAAAGGTTTTAGACCATTTTTGTTTTTGAGGGCAAAACATCTCCACAGTTCTCATAATTATCATTTCTCTTTTCACCTGGCCGATAAAATATTGAAAACTCCATATACGAACAGTTAACATTTATCAATTTGTATCTTCTGCAAATTTATAAACTGTTAGAACACAGTATATTCTCTCTTTGAATATCAGCTGTTCTTATATAAAATTTTAAATCTGAGCTGTTTAATGCTGGACTGCTAGGTAGAAAATGTTTATTGGGGTTAAAAACCCTCTGCTTTTTCCCCACACATACATTTGGAGTAGAATCAAGTATTTTCTCTCCCATTTATTATTTTATTTCCCCCATTAAAATAGCACCTACTATCCAATGAATCACAACTCAATTTAAAAATTCAATTTTAAAAGTCCACTGGTCTTTCACCAAATGACTTTGGTTCTATCAAAGTGCAACTATAAAACATTTCAAAAATACAAAGCTTTCAAGCCCATTTTAAAAAGTAACCCAATAAATTCAATACTGGAAAAAGCATGGTGCTCACTGACAAAGTAAACCCTTAACACATGCATACTTAAGCGTTAAGCACTCCTCACATCTCTATGACCACAGACGTCTTACCTAGTTATTTTATTATTTAGAATTATTTGTTATTAACACATTGTTTCTGGTTACAGAATGCCTTAAGTTACTTTTCAAAAATGTTTTGTTACTACGTACTCTTCTTAAACCAAGAGTCTTAAGAGAGACTAAGTAAAAATAAGCCCAAGTGAGGATGACCCTCAGCAAAGCCTAAGAAATCACACATCAGTGCCATCCACCTCCAACAGAGGAGCTATCTATCATTCCCACATTAGTGCTCAGTTCCCCTTAGTCCAGAAGAAAAATTCTAGATGACCAGTGGGTTATGTCCTGCTTTCAGAACTCCTTCCTAGGTTTTTAATCTTTATTCCCCAGTTTTTAAGCCTGCATTCCTGATCTGCACTGATTGTGCCCAATTCTCATCATGAGAGTGATACCAGCAATGGAAAATGGTGTATTTATTATCCTGTAATCCCTGGTTTGTTTGTGTGCTTGTTTTCACAAGCACAGTATAAACTGAACCCCACACTGTCTGCCTGACAGCACAATCTTCCTAAATGGGAAAGTAGCTCAAGGAGGAATAACTACTCATTCTGTTGAATTTTGTTACCTAAATAGGGACTGCTGATATACTTCTACCTCATTAGTACACAACTGTTTTATATGTTTGAGCACTTCATTCAGTAACAAGTGAACCAAGTAGAACCATCTGGGAATAAGAATATCCACAAACATCAGACACGTAGAGCAAGGAAGGGAACTAATAGATCACCTACTCCGACCCTCTTCTGTTTTGAGATAAAAACTGAAATTAAGTGTCCAGTTTAGAAATTAAAATAGCAATTTGACATAAGGTCAATAACAGTGTATGGACTGACACTAGTTTGCAGATTGTACATTGGACAGTACTGCTTAAGAACTAAATAGATGTTTCTTTGGGAATTCCTAGTTTCTTTATCTTGCTACCAAAGATGCTCTATAATATCCGTCAAAAGCAGAACACATTACACATCTAAAAAAGTCCTTCTGTCAATCTAGCAATCCTACTCAGAAAATGAAATGAGCTAGATTTGAAGTGAGAAATCCACACTGGCTTCTGGTATTCATTCCTTTTTATTCCCTATATTTCTCACATCTATTTGAAAAGTTCCAGAATTTATCACAGATCAAGGCTGGCTTGCCAGTTTTCACTGACAAAAATCTACCTCAACTTTAAAAAAAAAAAATCTATTCACTATGCGCCATTCTTCTGATTTTTAGCACTTCTTTATAAATCTTCAAGTATAATTCAGTAAATCTGAACACATCTACGATTCTCTTTAAAAGCCAAGCATTTAATTTAATGATGTAAAGATTAACTCTTCATTGTTTTAGGTGGAGGGATGTGGAGAGAGGCAAATGATAAGGGGGAGAAGGGTTAGGAGAAAATGAAAAGCGATCCTTTTATGGCTCATATCTAGAAAATATCAAGTTCCTGGAATAATGCATCAATCCAAATGCTTAACTATTTGTCAGGTTAGATGAAATTGATTGAGAACTTACTATGAAACAAGTGTAGAAGTCACTAAGAACTAATAATAGGAATTAACTGTTATTTTGACATATTTGAGCCTTTTTTAACAGTAAGGTCATAAAGACTCACTGTCCATTTGAATATATTCTTACAAGTGTTACTGGAGAATTCCATGCCTCAAGATTTCATACTACTACAGGCAAAATGCCCTTGAATTGAATAAAGTTATTAAGACTGATTTTTATTATGTATTGGGTACAAACTTTGTTATGATCATAGTACTTAAGTTACAGTAGAGGTCAACAGGGAAATGTTTTAAATCCACAAAATGTCTCCTGCAACTTTGGCCAAATACACCTAATACTTAAAATAAGGTCAAGTTGTTTGTTCTCTAACAGAAGCTTTACTAGCCCACTATGAAGTGATTAGGGCAAATCAGGAGGGGTTTGGGACAAAGAATTAAGGAAAAGTTACTTCTGATTCACACCTGGTAGGCTGTAATATTAATGTTCTCAACAAAGAGATTTGGTAAATGAATCGGATTTAGTAAATGAACCTTTATCCATGTACACTACTGGGATAGCCAAGAACACTACTGCCGATGAGTTGCTCATAATTCTTCATTTAAATATATGCAGGCCTTCTTTTCTTAAAATAATTTAAGAAAATTAAGAACAGGAGGTTCAATCCAAAAGAAAGATTGTTGTTCTAATCCAACCATGAGAACTGAGCCTGAGAAGTCCCAGTGAACAATAAACATCAATCATGTTTATTCCTAATGAGAGCAATAAGTCAAACACTGATTTTTTTATCTTTATATTACTACAGAATATATTACACATATTTACTTAATGATTTATTACACATTATACTTTATTTTCCATTCTAGTAAATCTCCCATGGTAGTAACATATTATGCTTCCACATAATGTATATTCATATTTTCTGCAATCTATAACTCTCCACACTACCAAGTTTTATTTCTTACAAGATACTGCCTCCATCTGATGGTCCTTTCTTATTCTGTCCCCAAATGAAAGAGGACAAAAGATATGCAAGTTAGAACAGAAACAACACTACAGCTGCTGAAATATCTTACAATGAAAATAGATCTACATTTATATACGTAGTCCTTTCTCCAAAATACTCATCTCCCTGATGCAGTAGTCCATATATGTTTTCTGAGCTCCCCAACGAAGAAGCTTGTAATTGTTCATCTCTTGATCACTGAGGACAACACAGTAATAGAGAAAAGGCAATCTCGCCAAGGCAGAACAGACAGCATTCTAAATCAAGGAAGTTTTATATTAGAGGAGATGAGAAAAAAGTCTTTAAAAGTTAACATTAACAGCCATTTAGAAAGTCCAGAGTCAAAAAGGACCAGAAGTATGACTTCAATCTCTCTAAAATTACTGCCACGCAAAATGAAATGCCGCACAGACCACCCAAAAAAAAAAAAAAAACTGAAGAGCTGCCTCTAAACTATTGTTCTTCAAAAGGAAAAGAGAAAAACACAAGTACATAATAAAGTGATTTCACAACATAATGAAAATGGAAGTCAGGCTTCCTATACAATTTCCCTGCTTTTAGTATAACAGAGGTGAAAAGCAATTCGCTGGTTCACTCATTCTTGAAAGGTGTTCACACTGTTGCCACATTCAGGAAAGAGGAAACAAAAAACCAACCAGGTCCTTGGAAGTCTTATCACACTACAAAATAAAAACTATCTGAAGTGATGAGAGTTTGAAAATTGTTTTCATTTTATACCTTGTATTTTCTATTATTTTTTTCTGTAGGCCCTGGTAAAAACACTATATAGCAGTTAGGTTTTGTCAAACAGCTAGAATTCCAAGAGTACGTGCTTAAGTAACTAAATTACTTTGTTTATTCGATCATCTACTCCCCAAGATCTTGTACATCATTTCGAAGAAGATTTAATAAATAAATATCCCTGCCAATCACAGGGAGAAAATCATCATCAAAATAATACATAAGAAAGAACATATGGCAAAAGCTAAAAAAAAAACCTTAACACTTCTTTTTGAGAACGGCACAACAGGAGGTTTTTCCCATTCCTCAACTCCAGACTTCTGCTTCAACAAGTCATTCATTTATAAGTTTAAGGTAACTATTTCCTGTACAGGCCCCAAACCTAGTTTTTAACAAAAGATGTTATGTTGTACTTTAGTAAAAACACGCCCTAAATCAAATCTCAATATAATCACATAGTTGTCCAAATAAAAACATTACCATAATTTCATCTACATGTACATTAAAAAATACAATATGAAAAAAGGTATTCTCAAACTGAAGCTCCTAAGAGGCCCAAATAAATTTATTACCTGTAATTCTAAAAGATAAATTTAAGAACATTCTCATATGAACTAATGCAAAAGCATGTAGGAACTTGAACAAGTTTGTTTTTTTAATACTTCAAATGTAGTAATTATTTTTAAATTATATAGAAAGTATAAAAAGTAAGAACATTTTAATGTTTTTTACCTTTCCCTGTCTCTCCCATAGTCTTCACCCACAACCATCCTCACCCGCTCACACATCAAACCAAGTAACCAATTTCCTGCAGAGATACATTTCATAAAGACATAGAAAACATCCCAATCAAAATTCAGTCTTATATACAAAACTCTTAAAGTTTAAAGAAAACTTTACTTAATGCTAAGAAAAACCAACCTATATACATACCACACAGAAAACATCAACAAAAAGGAAACGTTCCAGATTCAAACAAAGAACAACCAGTATGAAACATTAAGAATTGGGAGACATACCCTCCACTCACACATACAATTTATCTCTAACTCTCACAGTTGGATTTTTTTCCCCCATGAATCAGGAAAGGCCAATTTCTCTAAATATATCAAAACTCTTTCATAGACAAATACAGCAACACAGTGAAATGAAAGGAGGCTAAGAAAAACACCCTCTCCATAAAAATATCTCCTTTTTTGGCATAATATGGATGCCTACAAATTCCTTCACTACGTGGTAATTTTCTAATAACACTAAATATTCCTGATAAAATATCACATCTAAGGTAAGCAGCATCTTAAAACAAAAATTTTACTGTCATATCCTAATCTGAGCTAATAGATTAAAGAAATTTATGGAAAATCTACATCATGAGCTATTGTTACCTATGAAGAAAAAAGATGCAGGATAATGAGGTAAAAAAAGTTCTGCCTAATTTAGCATTTGTCAAATTCGGAGTCTTCAAAGTTGTAGCCCTGAGACAGATGTAGTCAAGAGATCTCAATGAAGTATAAATTCCCTATAGGAACTTATAATGCTGCATTTTCATTTCAATGACACTCTAAAAACCTTAGTTTACATTCTGGATCAACTGATGACCAGTCTACAAGCAAACCTAACATCTGAGTTCAGTGAAGTATTGACAAACATACTGGCACCAAGCAGAACTGCTGAAACTGCATGAGCAAAGGTAGAAAAGTTCAGATAGAGTAGGAGCACGACTCATCACATGACTCACTGCTGTACCAGCATGACAAACTAAAAACAGCATCATCCATCTCATAAAACACTATTTATTTGAAGTTTGACTTCTAGCTAATAGATTAAAGAAATTTAATCTAGCTAATAGATTAAAATAAATATGTATATAGGTTGGTTTTTCTTAGCATTAAGTAAAGCTTTTTTATTTCCTTTTGATTTTATAAGTATATGAGAGCTCTAAGTATAAAGAAATTAGACATTGTTTTATGTTAAATTATTTGATTATAACTTAAGAAAACAATTAGATAGCATCTAAAAGAAAACAATGATTATGTGTCACTCATTTTTAATTACTTTTATTAACCATACTACTACCAACCTCTACTAGTCCAGAAATCAACATGGCTGAAGGAAGAACTAAAATGATATGAACTGAACTATAACAGCACTATTAAATCTAGCATGGTTGGTAGAATGGACCAAAAAATAACTATAAACAAGCGATATTTCTTATTTTTTCTTCTGGCTACCATAAGGGCATTTCAGAAACAAAATTATAATTTAACTAGAATATGTAGGACTTTGTGGTCAGTCCCTGTGGTACACAGAGAAATGTTTCCCCCTTCCCTCCAAAAAATATGTCCACATGCTAATCCCTCTATCCTATAAACATCTTATGTTACAGGGCAAAGGGGAAATTAGGGTTGCAATAAAATTAAACCAGAGAGATCATCTTGGATTATCTAGGTGGGTCCAATGAAATCCCAAGGATCCTTAAAAGTGGAAGAGGGAGGCAGATAGAGAGGTCAGAGCAATGTGATGTGAGAAGAACTAAACCCACTGTTGCTAGCTTTGAAGGCAGAGATAAAAGGCCAGGGCCAGGAAATGTGTGAAGCTTCTAGAAAGCCAAAAAGGGCAAGGAAATGCACTCAGTCATAGAGCTTCCAGAAAGGACCATGGCCTTGCTGATACCTTCCTCTTAGCCCACTGAGACCCATGTCAGAATTCTGAACTATAAAACTGTAAGAAAATAAGTCTGTGTTGCTTTAAGTCACTAACTGTGTAGTTATTTGTTACAGCAGCCACAGAAAACTAGTACAATCCCTCTATTACCCCATCTTCCCCATACTATATATCCTATCCTGACATTTTACAAATTCCAGAAGCTTGATTTTTACATTTCACTACTTAATATTTCCTATAAGCTATTTCAAATCCTTTATAGACTAAGCCCATATGAACTTTTTAAATAAATGATACATTGTCAAACGTCCTGAATACCCAACTGCACATGAACCTGCAAGTATATTACAGATTCACCCCTCACTTGCTACTGTGAATCAGGGTTTTTGTGAGATGGTGGCTATTTTCTTTTTGGAGTCATTTAATAAAATTGAGCAGGGGGATGACTGGTTAGAAGGCTTAGGAACAGTGAAGATTTGATACTACCACTATGAGTAAGAGGAAGGCAGAATGAGCTGGCCCCAGGTGAGGCTGCTGTGGCACTCGGCAGCCAAGGCTCAGGAAGTCGGACAGTCAGATGAATTCTGGTGTAAAGTTTGTTAGGCAGATAAGGGAGAAAGTCAAGCATGCAATGGCATTAAAAGTATTGACAAGAACAAAATAAAAAGGCTGAAGAAATGGATCACAAATTGGATAGTGGACAGAAAGAAAATAAAGGCAGCTGAGGCTGACAGGTATTAAGAAAAAGAACTGACTGGGGGACTGGTGATTGGAGAAGAGCCAGAAACAAAAGAGAGGGAGGATAATAGATTTAAATGCTGAAAGGTTAAGACATGAAGACCAGAGAATATGATATAGTTTCCAAGAGGGCACTGAGAGGTAGTTCCAGAAGGAAATAAACAGTTAAAAGAGTTTAGCCAAATCTAGGCAAAGCAGAATCACAAGACTTTGAAGAGAAGCTTGATTATTAAGGTTGATACACCAAAGAAGAAAACAGCACTTTTTCAGAAAACCCCTTAAGGGGCACTGGCTGAAGAACTGTTGGACCTAGAAGCTTTGATAAGTATGAAAATTATCATAATAAATAAAAAGAGTGGTATGTGCCCATATCTGCTTCCAAATCCTATAAATAATCTTTAAAACTATAAAAATATGGATACCAGCAAATATTTTTAACTGGATAATTACATGAATTTATAATTAAAAGGTGTAGCTTATGTAAC
The DNA here is from genome assembly GCF_000325575.1 of Pteropus alecto. Classification (NCBI taxonomy): domain Eukaryota; kingdom Metazoa; phylum Chordata; class Mammalia; order Chiroptera; family Pteropodidae; genus Pteropus; species Pteropus alecto. Next base: position 886,143 of record NW_006436543.1, on the reverse strand, counting down.
AGATACACAAATGGTGGCAACTGAGTTTTAAGAAATCAAATTATTCTGATATGCAACATAAATCATGAAAAGGAGAATAAAAATTACTTCTATAGAGACAGGAAAGGAGGAAGAGTATGGAGATGAAAGTAAATGCACACAGGCCAGTGTTTTGGCTTGGGGAATTCTTTGTACGGAGAGATGGGATGGTTTGGGGCCTGGGTTGCTAAAGTTATGACTGAGATAACCTACTGAAGCTACAGAATCCAGGCTCCAAAGATTGTCCAGCTTCCCAACACAGCAGCTTCCTCAGCAGTCTTACCCTCCATCCACTGCTTGGGGAGAATCTATTTCACAGAAAAGTTCAACACAAACCTAGACTAAAGTCAAATGCTCTATGTTTGCTATATCTGTTTTTCAGATCTCTCTGAAGTGAGGAGAGAGAATTAATATGTGTGGGATGCTCAAGGAATTACAACAGAGATGATTCTACTTAATAAATGACTTTACAACTTAATCTCCTTCAATTAAGACCAAAGGAATCTAAAAGAAACATATGACTGGATGAATGTTGACTGTAATTTACTAAAACATAAGAACTGCATTTTTCTCACCATATGATTTCACTTATATGTAGAATCTAAAAATCAAAGTAAACAAGCAAAACAGAAACAAAGTCAGAGGTACAGAGAACAAATTGGTGATTGCCAGACGGGAGGGGTGTTAAGTGGCTGGGTGAAAAAGGTGAAAGGGATTAAGAAGTACAAATTAGCAGTTACAAAATAGTCACCATGATGTTTAAAGTACAGCATAGAGAATATAGTCAATAATATTGTGATAATTATACATGGTGTCAGGTACTAGACTAATTGGGGGAATCATTTTGTAAGTTATATAAACGTCTAACCACTCTCCTGTACACCTGAAACTAATATAACGTTGAATGTCAACTGTAATTGAAATTTTTTTTAATTAAAAAAAAAGAAGTATATTTTTTTTCACTATAGGACTAACCAAAAAAGCCCAGTGGCAATCATAAGCCATCCATAAAGCACAAGAGATACTCTGAAAAACACCATGCGAATACTACCTTATTGGTTTAGACAGGCCACACTGAAGAGGACTTCCAAAAATAGCCAACCTGAAGTCTGCAGAAATTTATTCACAGCTCTCACATATCTGCAGCTCTGACAGCAGAACAATAAGGATGTTACAGGAAAAAAGTTACTAGTTCAGGTTTACATAAACCAAAGATCAGGTAAGTCCACAATATCTTAAATCAAAAGAAAAGTCCAACTACATGCAACAATCTAAAAGTTAAATAAATAGCTCAGCGAAGTGAGTAAATTAACTTCAGTGAAAATATAGGGTCAATTTCAATTTACCTCTATTCAGTGGCCTTATTCTCAAAACAACTATAAATTTGAACTTCATTATGCTTGCAATCTGATTAAAGCAGATGAAGAATGCAATTTCATCTCAGTGAGTCTGACATCCAAATGCATGAGATTTCACAGCACTGGAAAATTTTCTATGTAAGAATCATCCAGTCTAATGAACAACCTCAGGCTGAATTTCATTAAATCAATGTAAGAAAAATAAACATGAATTAACCAACAAAAAATCACATTCAATAAAGTTTACTGCAAACTAACCTTGCTGTGGTTTGAAGAAACATCTTTAAAGAAGAAAACTATAGCAGCACTAATGAACCAATGTAGCCAGAGGCTAAGTATGAAGGAAGGTGCAAACTTCTGACATGATGCATGATCTTAGAATAGTTCCTTTACCTTTACTTCAAGGGAAAAAAAATCTGTACTGAAAACAGCTAATATTTGTTTATTGAGCACCTGTCATACACTAGACACTTCTCTTATTTAATTCTAAGAACCAGCCTTTGAGCTAGTACTATTATTGGCCCTGCGATCCAGGAAAGAAACCAAAGGGAAGAGAAGTAATATTCCCCAAGTCACAAAATTGACAAATGGTTGAAGCAAGATTTGAACTCATGAAGTTTTACTCCAGAAGCAATATTGTTAACCACCCCACTACATTGTCTCATAAATGGTAAGCTTCTCTATGTAAACATCTGAAAATATCATC
>NW_006436543.1:875330-883892 GCF_000325575.1 Pteropus alecto | reverse complement strand
AAAATGTCTACAAGTGCTACTCATTCAGGGTTAGGCAAACTTTTTCTGTAAAGGGCCAAATAAGAAATATTAAGGATTTGCAGTCCACATGGTCCGTCACAACTACTCAACTCTGCTTCTGTAGCCAGCAAGCAATCATAAACAAATGAGGATAGCAGTGTTCCCATAAAACTTTATTTACAAACACAGGTAATAGGCCAGATTTGTCCTAGTAACCATAGCCTACCAACTCCCGGGCCAGCTCATAAATAAGCAGATTTTAAAAGTTTCATTATACTATAAAACTCATGACTGCTATATAAATCAATAACAGAACACTACACATAGGTTATAAGAAGTAACATCATGGACCTTCTAAAGGGCAAATGGTTTTATTGCAGAAAGAGTTTTATTTTAATTATATTGCTAAAATGCATTGTTGTAGTGTTAACAGCAACATTTCTCTTTGCAGCCTCTTGTGGACACTCCTAGGTTTTTTCCTAAATCTCCAAGGAAGGCAGCACTACCTGCAAAGAACAGGTTTTACATAGCCACAGCAGTTTGCACCAGGGCTATTACACAGCCTACATTTGTTCCTGGACCACATTTATTCCCCATCAACAGCATCTATTCTGTGAGGTGGGGACTGTGACATTCAGGCAACAAAATCAGATTTCTTAGAATAGTGAAGGCAGGAAGCATAAGAGGGCATACCTGAATTAGTGTATGCAAATTAAAGATATAAATGCATAAACCTAAAATTTCGCTCATATATAAAATATAAAAAAGTAACAAATGAACTAACAAAACAAACAAAAACAAACTCATAGATACAAACAACAGAATGGTGGTTACCAGAAGGGAAGGGAGAGGTGAAGGGCAAGCCGAAAATTCAACTTTTCTGATGCTGACGTCCTCGTTTTTAACCGCCATCCTCCTGGCTGCTCACCCAGTTAGGCACAGAGGACAGAAAAGTGAACAAGGTTTGCTTGCCATTCTTACAAATCCCCCAAGCTATCTGATATCATGAACAAGAAAATGGTATCTACTTTGATCCTTCTATCGTTCATCATACACTTATTCTCTCTCTCACCTGTAGCTCACTGTGCAATATATCTTTCACTCCACCTTCTTCTCATATTCCGAATGCTATCACTCTAATTTGACTCTTACCCACCTATTATCTATTTGGTTTCCAAATGTTTTTAATCACACCGTTTACTAAAAAAGAGTTTACATATGCATCCAATATATATTTTTATTTATAAAATTTGTGTGAATATATGTAGGTATATATAAAAGCAAATATACAAGAAAAATTTGAAGAGTCAGATAAGTAAATACAAGTTATAATATTTTCTTCCTATATCTCAATGATTCATCAAGCACATTTTAACTGGAAACTAGATTATGGCCATAGGTTCCAAACTTGGCACTACCAAAATAATTGTTGTAAAATAAAAGCTATATTCAAATATATTAATATATAAAATACTATGAGAACACCAATAAGAGTTTGATTCATTCAGCTTGGACATCTATCAAGGAAAGCATACAGAGAAAGTCATACTAAGGTTGGGCTTTTAAAGTCATACTGTGTACTGGGGACAGTAAGTAATTCGGTGATTTGAATATATTCCAGCAAAAACAGCAGTATCAAATCGGAACCAAAAATGGGCCACTGCAGAGTCCGTTACTTCACCACAAAATAAACCTGCATCAAAACTAATTTTGTTAAAAAGAAAGTCTTTAACGAGTGAGAATAATTTTAAACAATAAATGCAAAAGATAAGCTGAGAAATTAATGCCTTGGACTGACTTTTTAAAAGGAAAAGGTAGCCAATAAAAAATGTAATATCTAAGTATGTTACTTTATACACATACATTACTCTATATTCAGAATTTTACATTCATAAACAACCTGAAGAAAAGCCCAAGATATTTTTAATTCCTTAAGCCTCTTAATACTCCTATATAAAGCAACTACCATGTGGCTCAGAATGTTAAATTAAAAATTAACTTCACTCATTTGGTAACTCATTCATATAAAACTTTACTGAAAACTGCCAAATTAATTCCAAGAGAATGCTTTTCCTTACTTGTCACGTGTTCGTCACTTCTAATTTTTCATGATGCTTTTCAATTTTTAAATGTGAATACATCGTAGGAACTATATATCTTAAATGTGTCTTCTAGCTTCCAATTTTGTTCTGAACCAGGTATTTACAGGAATCACTACATAGAGAATCCCTTTCATTCGTGATACATAAAGGGCAACCAATGAAAACGATGCAGACAGATGGGGAATGGCTGGCCATTTAGGAGTACCTTTAACACTTATCATTTTTCCATTGTTTCATAAATCCTTGTAAGGGCAATATGTACATAATGCAATTCTGTTGCTCCTTTTTGTAATGTTTATCCATGTTGGAGTGGATGACTCCATTTTGTAGATTTATTTATATGTTTGTGAACAACCTATATTTTAAGGGGTTTCTGTTATTTTAGTCTAAAAATAAGCATACAGCAAATTAAAAAAATAGTGGTTCTATTTAAATAGTCTTTATCTGACAAAGAATAAGCATTTAATTGCTTAAATATTTAATTATGTAGGGTTTGTGCCTTATGATTAAGACAAATTTTTAATGAACATTCAAGTCCTAATGTTAATCCATCTGTAGAAAACAATTAAACGTATTTGATATGCTTTATAAAGTTCTCCTTTCTGAAATAAAGAATGGTAATATAGTCACTAGTAATAAATATGAAACATATTTCTAGTTTATGATAAGGAGTTTTCATAAATATTTTACCAACATCATAGCTTGGTTATCAGACTTCAATTCAGCAAATATTTATTTAGCATCTACTGTGTGCCAGGCCCCATGGGGCAAAAATGGAACTTTTATGACATTTACTGCCTAATAGTGACTCAAAATCTAGCATCAAAAAATTTACACTGAATATCCTGGGGGATATAAAAATTAAGGTGCTATACTGTTCATAGTGGCAAAAATGTTAGGCTACTTTTATAGTTTAGTTCTGAAAAAATATTGCTTTGTAATTTTCTATCAATTCTATTTTTAAAGTATATATAATATGGACATGACAAATACAAAACCATTTCAAATAACTATCACAAGTTTTCTTCACTGTGATTCTGCAGTGGATGACTACCACATGGCATGGTGTAATCCAAACTGGCTGTTAGATCAGAATAAAAAAATTATTCCAACTGAGTCATGATATTCATCAGCTACTTACTCAGAATATTCATAAGTACACCACAATGGATCCATAATACTGATGCAAAACATGCATCACTGGTTATCATATAAAAACTACTAAATGTTCATGCTAGCAGATGGTGACAGTTGTGAATTTAAATAATATATTTAAATTACTTGGTGAGCCACCTCTAGCCAATTCATCCCACAGGAGAGAAAGTGAAAAGAGCAACAGAAATACAGGTGGCAAAAACCCAAAACAGTGATATGCTAAAGGCACCTCTACTTGTTTTCTCTATCTCTTGTTGAGAATGCATCAAAAGCAAGAAGCAACTCAGTAGGTTTAATCTCCGATTAAACTTGGAGATCCCGAACAAATGTAGTTCTAACACCTCTACAAAAAAACTAGTCACTGCAAGAAAGTAGAAAAGTGGCTTCCAAGGTTGAGAGGTGGGGGGGAAATAGATAAAGGTTAAAAGGGTATATACTTTCAGCTATAAGATAAGGTCTGAGGACCTAATGTAAAACATGGTGACTACAGTTGACTATAGTTTACAACACTGCACTGTATAACAGAAATTGGCTAAGAGACTAGAACTATTTTTTTAGTTAGAGTTGACAGCCAGTATTATTTTCTATTAGTTTCAAGTGTATAGCATAGTGGTTAGACATTTATATAATTTACAGTGATCCCCCAACTAGTCTAGTACCCACCTGGCACTATACATGATTACAATATTATTGACTATATTCCCTATGCTGTACTTCACATCCCCATGACTATTCTGTAACTACAAATCTATACTTCTTAACCCCTTCACCTTTTTCACCTATTCCCCCAACTCCCCACCTATCCGGAAATCACCAGTTTGTTCTCTGCATCTATAAGTCTGTTTTCATTTTGTTAGTTTATTTTGTTCTTTGGATTCCACATATAAGTGAAATCATATGGCATTTGTCCTTCTGTCTTATTCCACTTAGCATAACACACTAAAAGAGTAGAACTTAAATGTTCACACACACACAAAATAAATGTGGTGATGGATGTGTTAATTAACTCCATGAGAGGAGTGAATACTTTCACAAATATGTTTCAAAATATTCATAAACAATATATACGTATAATGTACATCCTGACTCAAAAATGTGTTTTCTTAATCTTTTTAAGCCTCTTGTTGTTTTAAGATGTAGGTCTCCCTAACTACATTTCTTCCCCATGAAGGAAAGGATCTTTTGTGACAGGACCTATGGCAGTCCAATAATACTTATAGGCCCCTTCTCAGAGTAATGTTTCAAGTGCATAAAAAAAAAAAGCATAGGATTACTTGGTATCTACTTCATGGATTACCCCCTCCCTGACTTTTATCATATATCCACTGCAGATTAAGAGGTACTGTTATAGAAGGAATTAAATTAGAGAACTCCTCTACTTCTTAAAGTCTTTGATTCTAAGTTATGGAACATCTCCTTTGAGGACCAAATATCTTTAACGTAAAAATCCCTTGCTTCATAATTTATTGTGATTCTTTAGCTATCCTCTACCTATCCCACCTCAGTACTCTTTAATTTTTTATGTCAAAATACATGGCCCATGAAAGGGCCCATGGAAAAAGAAAAAATGGTATGAGTGACAGCAAACGTTAGGAACCCCTGTACAAAGTGAAAATTGATTACCGCACAGTTGTATGAGTGCAAACATAATTCATTTTACTACTCTTTGCTTTATTGCATTTCACAGATGTCACATTTTTTACAAACTGCAGACAAGGTTCTCCACTTACAAAAAGATTATGACTAACTTTATTACAAAGGTCTGGAACCAAACCTGCAATATCTACGAGGTATGCCTATAGTTCAATATCCTGTAAGTTGGTAGTAGAAAGCTTACAATTCAGGTCTGCCATTTTCTATTATCACATTTGGCAGGTGAATATTAAGAAAGTTTAAGTCAACTGTGTAACTTACTTCCAGTCCAAGTCACATCTGCTTAGTACTAAAAGAATAAACCAAGCTGGTGGCAGTGCTATAACATCATTCAATGCTAAATATACTAAAACAAAAAAATTCCTTTGAAGTTAGCATTTGATTGTTTCCCAAAGAAGAAAACAATGACGTTCTCCAACAGCCAATTTCTCTAGTGTAATCTTTCATAACAGAATCTTAATATGGCTTATCATTCCCATCAACTACAACATTCAAAGCAACAGCTGTACTTCATACAGATTCTGCAATTTTCAGTTGACCGTGATGATTTTTTTCTTCTTTAAAGAAATTACAAGCTCATGATAAAAATCACTTTTACAGAATACTTAAAGAATTGCCCATCATATTACAAACCAATAAATTCAATGTAAATTTAGTAAGATATAGTTCTTAAATACAGTTCTTGGTTTACTTAATTTTCTTACCAACAAAACAAAAATCTTTTTAACAATAAAGTGCAAATGACTATTTTAAATAATCCATTTGCAAGTAAACGTAATTCTACTTAAATCAAAATAAACACCTGGTTGAAATTCTACACTTTAAATAATCATTAAACACTTAGTTTTGATGTTATTTGTCATGATAACTCAACTTTATTGACAAAATTTTACACATTAAACGTGACTCAGCCAGCTTACTTTATGTCTTACACACTCTATATATACTGGCATTTACAGAAAAAAAATTATAGCAGTGACACCTCCAAGAAGCATGAAGAGAGCGCACCAAATGTTTAAAGGAAGCACTGAATAAGAAAATTATATGGTTCCTCTCTTACAAATACAACAAAAGAGGATCAGTTTTTTGACCTTTAAGCATCTACAGAACTTTTCATTTTGACCTGATAAAACATGCGACCTGAAAATAACTATGCCATGAACTCTTTACGTTTCTTATGTTCATCGCTATCACTCCAGTAAACCCTTCATAAATGGGAAATTAGTGATCATGTCAAAACTCTTCCATACCATACTAAAAGTGGGCCTCATTATTCAACCACCACACTCTGGCTCATTGAACCAAACTGAATTTATCATTCTTTTCAATATAAAGATCCAGACTGCCACCACCAACTGATCAGTTAGCACATAACAGGAAACCTATCTGCTATCCTGGATTTATATTTTGACCAGACTGATCTACGGAAAATGATTTTATATATAATCACATTACCCAAAAATATTTTTAAGTGACCCCTATTTATACTACCAAGCTCAAATTCATATACTGAGCCTCTTAATCTATCCAGATTTAGCTATGACTTCCATACATATATCTTCACAATTCCACCCAGTCTCTTTTCACAACATGTAGGTTTCTATCTGCAAGCCTTTGTTTACACTATCCTCTTGCAGAAAAGCCCTTACAATCACAATTCTTGGCTAAACTTCTTGCTTCAAGGCTCAAATCTAGTCCTACCCTCACAGGTCCTTGCACTACCCTCTCTCCAAAACATTTCTATAACATACTTAAGGTAATTGGTATTGTTACTCGTCGTTTAATGCTTATGCTTTATAAGTACCTCATTGATCATCAGGATGATGTCAATCAAATCCAAAATGAGGTACCACTTCACACCCGGTAGGATGACTATAATCACAAAGACAAGATAATGACTGCTGGTGATGATGCAGAAGAATTAGAACCCTCATACAGTGCTGGTGAAAAATGGTACAGCCTCTCTGGAAAACAGACTTGCAATGCCTCAAAAAGTTAAGAGTTATATGACCTAGCTATTGCACTACTAGGTGTATATCCAACAGAAATACTTATGTCCACACATAAATTGTATAAGAATGTTCACAGCAGCATCACTTATAAATCACCTGAAGATGTACACAACTCAATGTCCATTAAGTGATAAACAAAATGTGTTATAGCCATACAACAGAATATTATTTGGCCATAAAAAAGAATGAAGTACTGATGCACAACAATGTGGATGAAGCTTAAAAAGATTATGCTAAGTAAAAGAAGCCAATCACAAAGACCACATATGATTCTATTTATATGAAATATCCAAAATAAGCAAACCTGTAGAGATAGAAAATAGGTCACTGGTTGCTTATGGCTAAGGGAAAATGGAGGATTCGGGGGAAAATGAGGGATTCAGGGGAAACAGCTAAAGGGTGTGGGGTTTCCTTTTGAGGGTGATGAAACATTCCATAATTGTGCTGATGGTTGGACAACTCTGCAAAAAAAAACTACTGAGTTGTATACTTAAAATAGATAAGTTGTATGATATGTGAATTATATCCCCAAAAAAAGAAGGGAATGGGAGGATAGACAAGCTGAGACTCTTCCACTGAGAAAGGAATAACGATGCACTAATTTTCAATATTTCCAATTAGAAGAGCTCAATATCTGAATAATTCTTCTTTCTAATAAAAATCACAACTATTAATGCTAACTATAATATTTATGACGATTATTCAGGGAATTGTAAAAGGGAGGACTTTCACATTTAGAAGTTGTATTTTAAGATGGATCTGCATCAACTTTACGTGATACTATAATCAGATTTATACTTAAATGGCAGTAAGTGGACACAGCAATAAACTTGGATAATACAAAGAAATATAAATAGAAATCATCCTTCACTTGTTTCATTACTCACCATTTTCTGCAGAGCTCTTCTACTCTTCCAAAACTGTTCGACCAACACTACTGCCCCAATCTTTGTTCATAACCTTTCCTTCTTTCTCTATCTATCAAATCCAACACAACCTTCAATATAAATCAAGCCTCATCTACTGCAGAAAGATCTCCAGGACGCTAGCCCAAAGTTCTAGCACAAATTCAAAATATCTGATTACTACAGGTACATATTGTTATTTATATTTCTTACACTTCTATCTTATATAGTTATTTCACTTACTGTTTCCATATGAATGTCCTATCTCCTCAACTATGTAGCTTCCTGAGGGCTGACAAGTCTAATTGTTTCATATTTGGATTTGGTACAGTAATATGTCTGTATGGAGTAAAACAACAACAAAATATTTGGTTAACTATGAGGAGTAGGGAAGCAGGGGTGGCAGAGGATATTTAAGGTCAACTGACACAGTCTCAATCATTCAGGATAATCCACTCTACCTAAAGGCTCAGTATTTATTCTTTACTCAATAGACTTTTGGATCTAAGCACTATGAATTAAAATATTTTAGTGAAAATAGGAATAAATATGAAGTGATTGCGGGTATTTTTACAGAGATCTCAACAGAATAAGAAAGAAGCTAGTGTTCTAAGTAGTCCAGCAGGGTGTTTCAACCTAAGAAAACCCGAGACATAAACATCCTCATTAAATAATCATTTCTTGGTATCTACCAAGGCTCTATTTTACATTTCACACAAAGTATATAACTCAGTA
>NW_006436543.1:871289-875292 GCF_000325575.1 Pteropus alecto | reverse complement strand
TTCCCTCAACTTGTTTTGAGGAATTCCTAGAAAACCACATAAAGCTGTTCAAATTAATGATATTAAGGAGAATATATTTAAGTATAAAAGAGCTGTAGGTCTGCATTTGAAAAAGCTTATGAATCATTTTTCTCCTTTATACTACTAAATACACTTTTGGCGAGGACATATAAACCCAGCACAAATGTGAACACACAGACTGGCCAAAACAGTTCCTTCATTTCTGGTTTAACATAATTAGAGAATTTTGATTATCATGTTTATTCATATGTCTCAAAAGAGACAGCACAAGTACTATCTAATAATTTTTAGAATGCTTCTCTCCAAGCTTCTTAAATGTGGGACAACAGAACTCCAGAGGCTGCATGTGTGGAGGAGCATTTATGCTGGCATTGAGAAATGGGAAGCCTGTTTCCATTTGCCTCTGCCTCTGCCTCTGCCAAGGTTAAATCCTCAGCTGAAGAAGCACACATCTGTAGGCAAGAGTTTTGCAGAGTCTTCTAGCAACAGTGATTTGTAAACACACCTTTTGTTATAACTTTACTCAAAACTGTATCCACATTTAGACATAAAACAAGCCATAAAAGGGAGAACATTAGGATCAAACTGATCCCTACAAGTGAACTCACTATAAAATTAGTTTTTCTAAAGAATTTTTAAATATACTTTAGAAAGTAGGTAGTCAAAATTTCACTCAATTTTTTTATTTTTCTAGAGAACACAGAGGACCACATCAGGAAAACAAGTTCTAGAGATCAAAGCAATCAATTGAAGAGAAAAGGACGATGGATGGGTTAATTCAGGTTTAGGAACAATTTCACACAAGATACTTACTCTGCATCTAACCCAGCATTTCAAAACCAATACAAGAGTCATATCAAAGATTAAGCCATTCAGTCAACAAATATTTTCTGACCCCTTATGTTCTATCAAATGGCTAAGTCTCAAATTGGGGTAAGAAATCTGAACAGATAAGAGATCAACTAGATGTAAATTAAAGAGATTTCTACTCATTTATTTATTCATTCACTCATCTCATTCAATAAACAATGACTGAGAACCTACTACAATGATTGGCAACCCTGACATATAAAGGTACAAAAAGGAGTAATATTAATTCTGACTCCATAAAGGTACACAGTATAGTGGGAAAAACAAAAATAATGACAACGCAATGTGCTCAGTGCTACAACAGCATAGGTTGCTCAGAAAGCACACTCTGGAGAACCTGACTTGGTCCCAGCAAATCGAACTACCCACTAGTTCAGGGCCTTGTCAAACAAAAGTAACAGTTTTCACATGGAAGAATCTGTGTGTCTCTGGAATTCATGTTGACATTTAAACTAGTTTTTGTAGATTCTGATTTGGGAGAAGCCAAACAAAACAAAGATAGATGGAAACAGTTTTTTGCCTCTACCTAGCACAGGAGCCAATCATCCATGGGACTCGTGTTTCTGTACATCTATCAATTACTCTTTCAGATTATCTTTTCTATATGTCAATATAGCATATAGCCTTAGATAGTAGAAACAATATCTCCCTTGGGAGGCAGACAACAGATTTATTCCTGACCAGGTTAATAAAGATAGCATTTCCCTCTGGGTGAAGGTTGAGCAGGTTTGCTAGCAGCACTCTATAAAACTGGAGGTTTCTTAGCTCTGACACCAAGCTGCTCTGTGGATGTCACCAATCTGGACATGCCTTTGCATGGCCCCTGTAGAACTGGAGAGGCAGGGGAACCAGTGCAAACTTGAAGCTCATACAGCATTCTATGCCATGAGCTATCTAGCAACAAATATCAAAATGTAGGAGATTAACTTATTAATCTGCAAGTAGGGTAGAATCTCAGGTTCTTCACAGTTCTTAAAAATAATTTTTCTTTCAGTAAATAAAAAAGAAAAGCCAAATGATTCTGCAATTTTCACCACAGAATAGGGCTAGTTAAATGAGAGGTGGGGAAAGGAAGAGGAGGAGGAGTAACTCAACACACCATATCAACTCTTGTTATAAATCTGGTTAGCTAAGCCGGTGTTAGTAGACAGGCTAGAAACTAGAGAGGTAGGTAGCATATAAGTTCCAAGACAGTGATAGCATATTCTTGGTCAATAAAATACCTCCTCCCTCCTTTCTGTAGAAGAGGGAGAGTTAGAAATAGAGTATTATTTCTAAAAACACACATTAAAAACCAATACTTTGTTCATTCTTAAATAAAATGACTCAAAAGCTATTAAAACACATATGACTAAGTGTGCTTGAAATTGAATCAATCTAAAAACCCTTAAGAGAAAACAGTAATGAGAAAATAAGATTCATTAAAAGCCAGTATTTCAACTTTCTTTAAAAAAGTTCAGTCTCAGAAGATTTGGGTGGACAGTAGAGACAGAGATCCTAACAGAATTTTCCGTACTGTTTTATTTGTAAATTTCTACCTTATGGAAATGTCGGCAAGTGAGAAAAACAGTCTAGATAGATCAAAAGATGCAAACAAAACAAAATAATGCTGAACCAAGAACCTGGAGAGAACATTTAGCAAGTTTTTACTAAGTGTTTCTGTAATATGAGACCATTTTCTACATCAAACATTCTGAAATCAGCGTACCTTCCAAAATTAGGTATCACAGCAAGGAAGAAAGCATTCCTCTGCTGTTGCTTCCTATGACAAAAACCAGCTGATATGAAAATTTGTACAAGTGGAAATATTATTCTAATCATGATCACACAAAAGATGTAATAGGAAAGATTCCATTTTAATTTAGAAAACAAACTTGGGGAAGAATTATTATTTGGAGGCAGTCTCTCCAGTGACTGCCACTAAGAAATTGATTGATTCACTTATTCCACCAATGTGAGGGATGGGGAAGGAAACAGACCAACAGGACAGAAAACTGCATGGAGAGATTATCCCTGAAAAACTGAGCTGCATCCGTTATGTACTCTCAGGAAAGTTACAATATGTGATTTCTATCTTATGTGTGCCTAATAGTTAGGATTTTCTTCATATTTTCCAGGGACTTTTACAGTGCCCAGTATACTAAGGGATTTGTTTCCAGAGCTTAAAATTAATGTACTGTAAGAATCGCCAGGTGTTGGCTTTATTAGAACTATAACAAAATATCACTGTTTTCAACCATTTATTATGCCAAATAAAAACTAGCAGATTTTCTGCCCAACAGTATATCAGGACCGTCTGTCACTGCTAACAGCCAGCAGACAAGCTGAAAGAAAAAAAAAGTGGGGGGCGGAACAAACCAAAAACAGCCCTGGGGGAGGGGAGGGTGAATGTCCAGAGATTGGTGGTCTACTACCTGATTCAAAATACTTTTTGTCCTATGGAAAAACATTCCTGACTTGAAAAATGAGTAAAAAATTATACATTCAGTTTGTTAAAACCTTACTGTAGATGTTCCCAATCATGATTTATTTAGGAAGAGCTGCATTCTTGTTTCCTTTTATTTTGATACTAGGTATGAAACTGCTGTGGATGAATGCCATGGGAGAGACTCACTGACCCCACACCACTACACATTGTCTACCATGTGAAAGATGCTGCAGAGAAAGCAAAAAATGTTACCTGCTTTCAAGGAGATTCATCTTACTATACATTTCTTTGTATAGTCAACATGCCTGTCAAATGCCTACTTACTAATTCTTCCTCTTAACCCACCTCCTTTTTTAAGGGGTAAGTGCACAATTTAAACCAGGAACCAAATATCAAAAGGGGTCAAAGAACCCTCATATTCCAACTGTGGTGATATCACTTACAGGGCCAAATCTCATCCATCAAAAATAACCCAAAAGGCATGAGAGAAACTACACAATTTTCTAAATGACAATAATGTTCCATTCATTAAACATCATTCATTATACACACATACACAGAGACTCAAACACCCCCACAACATCATATTCTTATGGCTATATAAAAAGAGAGAGGGAAAAAATATAGAAGGAGGCTTTATGATCAAAGGTAAAAAGAGAAATACAATCCAACTTAGAGGGAAAG
>NW_006436543.1:839390-871274 GCF_000325575.1 Pteropus alecto | reverse complement strand
AAGAGAAGGCAACAAAAAAGGTAGAGAAAAGAGCCAGAAGAACAAAGAGGGGTTCATTTCACTTTTTTAGAACTCTCTCTTTAATGAGTTTTACTAAACATTACTCGTCTGCCATGGATTGAAAATTAGAACATTAGCCCTTCAGCAAATGCAGCTTGAGAAACGCTGCCCGAAAGACTTAAAATTTAAACATCATGAAATTAGTATGCTCATAAGTATATAGTTTATACTTAGGCTTTACTTTTAATGAAAAAATAGGCCTTTCTTAATATGCAGGCATCCTGTTCCCACTGAACTGTACTGAATTGCCAATTAACTTTAGAGCATCAGCTCCCAGGAGGATCTGAATTCTCTTTATATTCTCCCTACCTGGCATGGCACTCATGCTCAATTAACCAACCAGCAAATCACACACATGCTCAGGGCACCAGCAAAGCTGGAATACTTTAAGACAAAATGTTTTTGAGATAATATATTTCAACAAAAGCAATGAAGTGGCCATAATGGAATAAATAACTTGAAGACTCTTGTTTTAAATTTAGTATTCTTTTTGTTTCAAATTATATATGGGTAGAAAGAGCACAACAATCTTTTCAGTACTTAAACCTCTAAAAGTCTTAATCGGCAATGGTAGAAGAGTGCCTTACATACTCCCAGGGAGTCACCTCTGACCATTCTATTTGAAATTCCAACACTTCACCCCCTGAATTCTGACTTCCCCTTCCTCTGCTTCATTTTCCCACAGCACACGTCCTATTTTTGGTCCATCTTCCCCCATTAGAATTTAAGCTCCGTGTGGACAGAGAATGTTATCAATGTTCTCACTGCCTGACACTTAGAAAATGTAGAAAATGTTGCTGAATAAGTCAACTCTTCTAAAAATCTCGTGAAGCCTTCATTTAATAAGCCTCTATTTTCACCTAAAATGTAAACTTCCATGGTAACAAACAAAGCTCTCCATCAAAGAAAATGTGATGTAACTCTGCCTATCACCAACAGATGGCACTAGTTTCAGCTGCTACCTTGGACTTAAATTCAGCATGTATCTTTGAAGCTGTCAAAAATATATATTGAAAAGAACAAAGTCAAAACAAAAATATGTTTGGAAAAATTCAAGAGAGTTAAAAAAAACATAAAGAGTTTAATCCAGTGTTCCCACAAATACAGTACTTCCATTAAAAAGCTTTAGGTAAATACACATTATACTAATTCCTTAAACTCAAGAACAAAGGGTCTTATGAAGAACATATTGGAAACTAACCGGTTCATAAGCAGAGGGCCTACCATATTAGCCTAAATTCTCTATAGTTATATTTGTTAGAGCTATAAATATAAACAAGCACTTGTTGATAACTTTGAAAAGGTGCTTATTTCTGATTATCCTAATAGTCAAGTTCAAAAGCAACTTATAGGACTCTCAAGAACAACCTGTCCCTATTTCATATTTCTTTCAATACCTCTACTTTACCTTAAAATGAAGATAAACATCCCATGATAAATAAAGTTTCTGAAAGTTAGGCTATAAAAGTAGGTCATTAGAAAATTCAGTAGTCAGCAGATACTTTAAATATTGCGTATATAAAAGTAGAAAATGAAAGAAAACAAGCCAAAATATTTGTTATACAAAAATGATCCAGCATATGAAAGAATAAACATCAAGCCAAAGCTTTTAGCTTTCCAATGTGAATTTACATCCTCAGGAAATCACTTGCATATAAAACTTAAATAAGGAAGGAAGAAAATATATAGCGATTAAGTATGTACATCTAAGTTTCAAGTCACAGATTACTATTCCTTCTGAATTGGAATGAAGTTTAAATTACAACTTAAGAATAAAGCACAGGATGCAAGAAAAAGAAAAGGCATATGTGAGAAAAGAGAACATGCATATCAAGTCTACTTCAACTACTCAACATTTAAGGTCATCCCACTGTTGCTCTACTTAATGGTACCAAAAATTGAGAGTATGGTAATCTTGGTTCCTGGGTTTTACTTTAAAGAGCTCGCCCTTCTATTTAATTTAACTGAGCAATATATTATATAAGACCCTTGCACACAAAGGTAATGACAATTTCAGTAATCGCCAGGTATAAGAGAAACAGAAATTAAGACATTTGTGTAGGTATATTATGAAATGAGAAAAATGCTAGCAAAAAGAGACAATTGGAATCCCAATGTTGATGGGATTAAAAAGGAAAGAAAGGCTTTCAAAGAAGAAGCAAGATCAGCACTGTGTTTTTGAAAGATAGATAAGATGTGAAATGCTGGCACGGTGAGAATTTTCTAAGAAGGAATCCCTTCAGTGTAAGTGGAAACTCATACTGAGAAGAATGAGCTGGTAGTGTGATAGAGTAGGGGATGCCTTACAAACCCAAGTGAGACGATGAACTAAAGGGAAGCATGGAAGGTCAACTACATGAAAAAAATACTAAATATTAACATGACAGAGATTTGCAGGATGATAAGTTAGAAGAACAGTGAGGACCAATTATGAGGTTTATCCTAAGCCAAGTCTGAGGTGATAAGGTATGGGGTCAGAATAGTGGCAGTGCTAGTGGGAAGTAAAAAAGAACACCAAAAGACACTGCTAAATGTAAAAATGACAGAAATCAAAAAAAGCACAATCATAATGAGGCTCAAGTAAGACAGGCCTAGGTACAAATGCCAATGTTGCCACTTCACTAACTAGAACAGCAGGCAGGTAATCAAACCTTTGAAAGCCTGTTCCTTAACCAGCAAAAGGGGGAATGGGGGTAGGGAGGTAATACTGCACAAGGTTGTGGTAAGAAATGAGATACCATATTCAAAGTGCGTGGCAGATTACAGAAAACCGACAGATGTTCATCACTTCCTAATACTTCTTATACAAAAATATAACTGCCTACAAAAAATTTCTGGAAATAAGCTACCACAGTTCATTCCCATTTTAAATCAAATAATATGGGGATAAAAGAGTGCTAAACCAACACGCTCCTAAAACAGTTCATCAGCATGCCTAATTGCTCCCCAAACAAGGACATTACATTCTCCAATATCCATTTCTAAATCGACAGTCTTAAAAATAGAAGCAATATCCATAAGCCAATATCTTCCATATAATACCTTCAAGAAATATACTGTACAGTTTTAGTATCCACAGGATGTTGCCAGTTAACCAGAGAACTCCACCAGAAAAAAATACACTTATAATCAATTTTATTTAATGATTAATGTGAAATAATTATCTGCTGTTAATATCTTTTTGGTTCTATTGACAATCGATTTATTTCTACAGGGCACTGTGTTTGCCTAATATGGTCTGATTATATCAAAGTATAAACTCTCCATAAATATTTGGCTGTGATGTCAACTGAATCTATGATATCAGTGTACAGTTTAGCACTCTTCAGATCAATGCAAGACACTGACAATGTGAAAAATGCTCTATCAACTATGCTATAATCATAAAAGCAAATTTCTTTCCTACTACTACACTTGAAGTAAATGAAATGCATCACTTTTTCTTTCTACAATGGGTACAGATTCAGAAAAGGGCCTAATTATTTACCAACTATCTCAGATATTGCCTGGCCATGGCACTGGCAAAGCTTTATCACTCTCTTACCTAAATGTTCCTATTATACTTTATCAAGTGGAAATAATAGCTAATGTTAACTATGCTCCTTCTGTGTACACAAACTGTGCTGGGTGCTTTCTATTTCTAATTATCACAATAACTCTGCCAACACAGCCACTGTTATTGGCCCCATTTTACAGGGAGAGGCACTAAGGTTCAGAAAGGCTAACTACTGAACATTATACCATAAATAGCTCCCTGTACTAAACACATACTTTCTTGTGGCCATGATTTTACTCGTTCTGTTCTCTTTGTTTAGAATGCTTTTACCCCTTCCTATTAATTCCTATCCATTTTTAAAAGTACTTCCCCTGGGACATTTTCTCTACTGCAGTGCCAATATTAGAGCTTTAAAATAGTTGGTTTTATGAATGAATAAATGAATAGAAACCTGGGATTCCATACTAAAATTCTGATTTAATAATTTGCTATGTTAACTAAAGTATAAGCCTCTAAAACTTACTAAGTACCTAGCACTGTCCCTGGCACCTAGTAGGCACTCAGTAATTGCTGCTAGAAGAGGAGGTGGAAAAGTGGGAAGGAGAAAGGGGAAAAAGAAAAAAACAAAGAGACAAGAGGCAGAAAAATCCCAGGTTCCCATATTTCAGAATCTTGATTTAGAACTTAGAATAGTTTCATGAGAAAACACTTACAAATAATAATAATAATGTTAGCTAATCTATGCTTTACCAACAGTGAGTTCTTAGAACACTAAGAATTTTGTGCAAAAACATAAGATTCAATGTAAACAGAATATAGAATCGACTCCAAGTTACAAAGAATAATCTATGAGTATCTTTCAAATCTTAATTAAAACTGACCGATGTTTACTGTTAAGAAAGCTTTAAAAGGACACTGAGCTAAAATAGAATCCACCTATCAGTCTCGTTTCTAAACAATTATAAAATGTGGAAGACAAAAGTATATGCTTTCATATTTAAGAAAAGGTAATAAAATCATTTTTAATTTAATCATTTTAATTATATATGCACACTCCTAACAGTTTCCCTGCAGGTCAACTTTCTAGATATCCAAGAGCCAATAAAACTAGCCAAAACATAAGTCTCTTCCCAATGGTGGGATGTCAACCAACCTTCTCTTACTGCCTTAGTGCGTGATCACCCCAGCTGGGCTCTCTCCTACTCATCTCTCTTATTTCTCCATCACTCAGAATTCCCTCTCTATTGCTAAGGAAATCTTTCTTTGTCAATGCCTTGATCCTGTCAAATAGAAAAGAACAAAGCAGTCTTCCAGAATACATTGCTTGCACCTGGCACTCAGTACCTATTTCTCCATTCATGCCCAAGTCTAAAGAAGTAAACATATCAATTCTGTATTTCAAGTATCTGCACACAATTGATAGACCAAAATTATTTATAATGTTGTCAATTACATTGACACAGGAAAACCACACAAATTATGGTAGGCAACAGAATAGAGTAGAAAGAATGTGATTTGGCATCAGAGATGGGTTTGTACTAACTCTACCACTGAAACTTTGGAAAATGTTAAGTATATCTGCCTTTCTTGTCAGGCAGATGACAAAATGAGCTTACAAGGAAAGTATTTGGTACATGATAAAACACCAAATATTTTATCGATAATGATATGATTATTAATAATTTCCAAGTAATCTTTAATCCAATGTGTTCCCACTGGTTCCAAGACTCAAATGAGTTTCACAAATCCTCTCCCTTTTACAAGAGGGCAAAAGAAAAAGATAATCAAGACAAACAGAATAGCATGCACCCCAGTGTACACTGCAGCGCTATTTACAATAGCCAAGATATTGGAAGCAACCCAAATGCCCATGAATAAACAATTGGATAAAGAAGTTGTGGTACATATATACAATGGAATATCACTCAGCCATTAAAAAAATGAAATCTTACCATTTGTAACATGAATAGATCGAGAGGGTATTATGCTAAGTGAAATAAGTCAGACAAAGAAAGACAAATTCCATACAATTTCACTTACATATGGAATCTAAAGAACAAAATAAACAAACAAAATATTAAAACAGACTCATAGATGAAGAGAACAAACTGGTGATAGCCAGATGGGAAGGGGGCTGGAGGTTAGATGGAAAAGGTGAAGGGATTAAGAAGTACAAATTGGTAGTTACAAAATAGTCATAAGGATATGAAGTACAGCATAGGGAATATAGTCGATAATATTGTAATAACTGTGTATAGTGCCAGGTGGATACTAGACTAATCGGAGGATTACTTCGTAAATTATATAAATGTCTAACCATTATGCTGTCCACCTGAAACTAATTTAAAATAATACTGAATATCAACTATACTTGAAAAATAAAAATTAAAGAAACAACAACAAAAGACAAACAGAATAGCCTATAATATATATATAATGAAACTAGTTTGCTTAGGTGTCCGACTTGTTGTCCTGGAACAGAAACAAAAATATTTGAACAAAGCCAGCAGTCTGAAAAAACTCTTAGTTTCCCAAGGGGAATACATTCATTTACATGTGTAAATTAAAGTATTATTTCCCATTCTGTGTATAGTTCATTTGGTTCTCATTATTTTATAGGCCTATCCTTAAAAATAGGTAATAAAAAAAAAAGCCTGTGGTGAGTGATGGCTGCAATACAACACTAAAATATAAAATGCAAGAAATGAAGGCTAAAATGGGAAGCCAACTGAGATTGTGAATGCAAAAATCACACTCAAAACCAAATGCCTGACAACATGATAAAGAATCAAAAAGATGGCCTTTTGGCTCTCTGAGCAGCAGCACTGTGGCGATCAGCAAGAACAAATGCCTTACAAAAGGCAGCAAAAAGGGAGCCGAGAAGAAAGTGGCTGACCCATTTTCTAAGATAGACTGGTATGATGTGAAAGCACCAGCATTGCTCAGCATAAGAAATATTGGGAAAACACTAGTCATAGAACTTTAGGAATCAAAATCACATCTGATGGTCTCAAGGGTCATGTTTTTGAAGTGAGGCTAGCTTATCTACAGAATGATGAAGTTGCATTTAGAAAATTCAAGCTAATTACTGAGGATATTTAGTGCTAAAACTGCCTAATTTCCATGGCATGGATCTTACCTGTGACAAAATGTGCTCCATGGTCAAAAATGGCAGACCAGGACTGAAACTCACGTTGATGTTAAGACTACCGTGGTTATTTGCTTCATCCATTCTGTGTTGGTTTTACTAAAAAATGCAACAATCAGATTTGGAACACCTCGGAACACCTCTTTTGCACAGCAGCAACAGGTCTGCCAAATTTAGAAGATGATCAAAATCATGACCCAAGAGGTACAGACAAATGACTTGAAAGAAGTCATCAATAAACTGATTCCAATTGGCAGTAAAAACAGTAAAAACTTGTTAATATTCAGCGTTGGTATGAGTAAATTGGCACTGACATACAAAACCGGTGGGACAATGATCAATATGACCTCTCTGTAGGATAGTTTGACAAAATGCATCAAAAGCTTTTAAAATGTGTCATCTTTCCAAAGTCAGTCATTACAAGAAAACTACAAGCCAATATCCCTCATGAACACTGAAGCCAAGACCCTTAACAAAATATTAACAAATGGAATCCTTCAATAGGTACAGGAAAACATATCATAATGAAGTGAAATTAATCACAGGAATTTAAGGTTGGTTCAAAGCTAGAAAATCAACTGAACAACTATATGTTCCCTTTAATAGCTACCAAAAATCATCTGACAATTCACTGTCCATTTCTGATAAAAACACTAACCCAACTAACAGAATGAATCTTTCTCAACTTGATAAAGGTATTTATAAAAACCTGTAACTAACATCAGACATAATGGTCAAAGACTGAATGTGTTTCCCCTCTGTAAGATCAGGAACAAGACAACAATGTCCACTCTTACCACTGAGTAAGAAAATGAAATAAAAGGCACACAGATTGGAAAGAAAGAAACGAAACCAGAAACCATCTTTATTCACAAAAACCATGACCATCTGCAGAGAAAATCGCAAAGAATCTCCAAAAAAAAGCCACTGGAACTACCACGTCAGTTTAGAATGACGGGTATACAAAACTTAATTGTATTTCTACATACTCGCAACAGAATTGAAAATTAAAATTTTAAAAGTACCATTTACAATATACCATTTAAAACTGTGAAATAGTTGAGATGAATAGAAAAAATATGTGCAAGATGTACATGCTTAAAACTATAAAGCAATGTTAAAAGACATTAAAGAAGGCCTAAATAGATGAAAAGATATGTCATATTCATGAATCAGAAAACTCAATATTGATGTAAATTCTCCCCAAATAGATTTATAGATTCAATGCAATTTCGATGAAGATACCAGTGGGGTTTTTGTAAAAATTAACCAGCTGATTAAAAAACTTTCATAGAAATGAAATGGTCCAAAAATCTCCAAAAAAAACTTTAAAATATCAAGTTGGAAGACTCACGCTACCCGACTTGCGATTTACTATAAAATTACATCATCAGGATGGGTGTTACTGGTGAAAGGACAGCTGTATAGACAGAATTGAGACCTACACATACATGGTCAATTAACTTTCAACAAAAGGTCAGGTAACTACATGGAAAAAGCACAGTATTCAACAAATGGTACTGGTCCTATTAGACATCCATACAAGAAAAAAAATTCTCAACCTTTACCTCACCCCATACACAAAAATTAAGTTGAAATGAATCCTCACCCTAAATTTAAATGGTAAACTATAAAACCTCTAGGAGAAAATATTTGTGACTTTAGAGTAACCACAGATTTGTCAGATATGACACAAAGTACATTATAAAAAAAAAAAAAAAAGATAAACCAGACTTCAAAAACCAGATTATTAGTCAGGAACATGGATACCAGTCAGAATGCCTAGATTCAAATTCCAGCTTTGCCAGTATCAAGTTCTGCACCTCACCATTTTACTGTCTGTGTCTCAGTATTTTCCCCTTACCTGTATAATGAGATAGTACCTACCTCATAGTTAGTCAAGGACTGAATGAGATAATGTTTAAATATTTCCTAATATAATTAAGTACTCAAAAAGTATGTTTGCTACCTTCCTAAAATTTTTATTTAGTTAAAGAATTATCTATCCAAATTTCATGGCTCAAAATTTAGTATATTCTGAGTCTTAGAATTTTATTAAACATTGTATAAAGAATAAGAGTTTGGCTTCATTTTTTATTCAATTCTCTTTAAAGAAATGATCAAGAATAACAGGCATACAAATAAGAAGGGAAATAAGAAAAGGGGGAGGGGACACATTTACTGTGTACCTAATATAACCCCAGAAAGCAGGTGCTAACTCTTTTGCTCCTCCTACCAGGTACCTACAGAGAAACAAAGGATCTACATAAAGCTTATAATAAATCTTCCTAAGTAGCCTTTAAAAAGAAGTGCTGGCTTTCAATTTAAGATACTGGATTGGTGCCCAAATGCAAATGTCTCATTAAAAGTGAAATTCATGTTTAGAGAGATTAAATTGTTGTAAGGAACATTTGTAATGATTTAAATCAGAAAGTAGTATATTAAGACTCACAATGAAGGATCATCTCACCATAAACCATAGCACCCCATTACCTTCCTTAATGTTATAATCATGACTCTGGCTACATAAAAACATGCATCAGAATACCAGTAAATGAGAAGATTCAAGCTGTCAACCCTTTAGAGTTCCCAAAGTTATGAATAATGAGAATTCTTTGGCACCTATGCCATCTCTAAATATGGAGACAGAGGGACAATTCACTGCAAAGAAAGTCATTCTACAAATTTCTCTTAGTTCTTGCTTTCCCATAGTTCCCCAAAAGCAAAAAGCAGAACACAGTAAGAAGTGGTGGGAAATAACAGAAGACACTCCACAGGGAGTACGCTTACCTGTAATGCTTTATTCTCTTTAAGGTCCAACCCAAACACATTGTGCCGCTTCACCTTTAAGAAATCAGCATCAAGTCCATCATCATCCTCCTCCTCATCATCAGCTCTGTCCAAGAAGTGTATAGCAGTTTCCTTGTTCTTCCATGACTCATCAGTGCTAGGGACGAATTGAGGTTGAGACTCTTTTCCTTTTCCCAGTTTCTCTTCTATTTCTTCTTCATCTTCCTTCTCTTCTTCCTCATCACTAATGCCATTAGCCAGTCCATCCTCTGTCCCTTCTGCTCTTTTCCCACCTTTCTGAAGGATGGACATTTTCTCATTGAAGTAGGCTCTAAATTCTTCCACTTCATCATTGGTGAGGGAGGGAGCTCTTGGCTCACTTACTTTATTATCTTGGCTCACTACCAACTCTCTGGTGGGTTGTTTCTGCATTTTCTGAAGAAATCTTACCCGTGGTGCCACAGCAAGACCAAGAGACCTTAAACATGGGCAAATGAAAATAGTTATCTCAATATACTGATGGTGTGTTTATGGGTATTATGAAACAGTTTCTCAAGAGCTGAGGTTTATTTTTAGAGCTTTTTTCCCAAAGAAAGTGTTCCTCTGAGATATAAAATTCTGGCAGGTTAGATGATCCAAAAAGCAAGCCAAAATATACTGAATACCTGTCAGAAAATATTAAAGATACCCCATTTTTCATTAAGAGGTTAACATAAAGAGCATGAGACCAGAAACAAAGAAATGGTTCAAATACTAGATCTGCCTATTTCCAGTTTAACTCTGTCAGCCTCACTTCACAAACATAGGATCACAATACTTACCAGGTCTATCTCACAGTTGTTACAGAGATCTGATGTATAACTATATGAAAACACTTTGTAAAATGTAAATACTACAGCTGGAAATGACATGGCTATGAAAGGACAAAATATAGTTCTCTGCAAAGAAGAAATTCCAGTATCATCGTTCTTCCTTCTGAGACACATAATATGACATAATAACTTCTATAAAAAAGGATTTTTAAACCGGAGGTCAAAAAAAGAAAAATTTTCTACTTCTAAGATCAAAATTCACTTATGATCATGTCTTTCCCAGCTTCTAGTTCCACTGATGGATTAGAAATAAACTCTTAAAGCAAGGCCTGCTAGAACAAATAGCCAACATTACAACACGGATCACACTGCCTTTTCCTATCAAACATGATTCATAGAAACTAAAAGGTATAACGGTAAAGTTCAGATTCAGAAATAGGACTGTTAAGGTTCAAGTCCTGCCTCTGTCACCTACTAGTTGTGTGATTGATGGACCTCTCATACCTCGGTTCTCTCATTTGCAAAATGGCATGATAAAAGTACCTGCATCATAGGGTTGTTATAAAAATGAGTTCATACATGCAATGCACTTAAAACAGTGCCTGACACAGGCATATTGAATGAACACTTGTCATTATTACTGTTATGGGGGCTATGAGTTATATCACGAACTCATATTCATCAGAGTATTTCTTTCCATGTATAACAATTACATTTATATGTCTTTATCAACTATTAAAACTTGGAGCTCCTTTAAGGTGAGAGTACATACTATAAGTCTATAATTTTAACACCTAGCACAAAGAACTATACAATTATTGGAGATTCAAAACATGTTTCTTTAGTAAAATAATTTTCAAACCTTTATTATATCCTACATACATAGCACTGCTTTAGGTATCAAGGATTTCTAAAAGAAATTAAAGATCAAGGAAACTATACACCTAAACATCCACAAAAAGTAACTGAAAACACCAAATTAAACTATAGCAATAATTTAGGCTCAGAACTTTCTGCCTTCTCTAAGCATCACCAATAAAAAGCAAAGGTCTTCAACTATAAACAGATGAGATTTACTGGGATCCAGGGCAATAAAATATCCCCTAAATATGGCCTTGCAGTGTTTAAGGATCTGTGCCTCTCCTATTTGCTAATATCTCAGCTAAGTCACTCAAAAAAACCAGGACTGAACTTCTTCATCGAGCAAAAAATCAGCTAATAACCTAAACCATGATTCACATTCAGAAATGGTAAAATTAGTGACTGGTACATAAACATATAAATGAACAAAAACGTGTTATCGATGGCATGTGGTTTTCCATCAATTACCCAGAAGGTCAGTGGCCTTACTCTGTTACGTAGAAAATTAAATGTTTCTAAAATGTTAAAACTGACAAATTATTTGTTATACTAAATTTGTAATCTAATATGAAGAATAGAAAGCAGCAGCTCACTGAGATACAAGTTTTTATTAGACTCAATTTAAAGGTAAAGGTGCACAAATTTGTGGAGAACAGGCCAAATATACAAACCCTGCCTTGCAAGTACATATTTCATCACAGACTAGGAAACTTCATGATGAAATTCAAAGTATGATTAACCTCAAAGGTGCTTCTATTGATTTTTCAATGCTTTTCCCACAGATAGGAGCCCATTAAAAAAAGAACATTCCTCTTTCATAGCTAAAAAGATTAGAAAAATATCCTTCAAATACTAAGCCAAAACAAGACCAAGAGTTCCATTTTCATATAATAGTAATCTCAGTTACTAAACAGGAACATTTTGCCACAGTAACTGCGAGTACCTGTAAGAAATGCCAAGACACAAAGAATATTCAGGAAATAAATAGTATGGGAAACCAATCTAAAATGAGAGAAGAATTGATGAAGAGACCTGTATCCAACGCATAAAAATAACTGTCTACAGTAATCCAGGCCAGCGTTTCAGACAATAAGAGGGCTGCAGACACTAAAAGATTTCAAAGAATGCTTATCAGTTGCTCTCCATCTCCTTCAAGACCAAACTATAGGAAGCTGCCTGTATAACTTAGAGGAATTTAAACAAGTAAGAAACTTCTTCCTGACAAGAACTGAACACTCAACAAGTTTTCCACAGATTACAGAATCTTTTTCTCTGCATCTCATCTCTTAACATTAGGCAGAGTGGTTTAAACTAGGCTTGTCAGAGAACCAAGCTTCAAAGAAGTTCTCTCTAACTTTTAAGATTCACAAAACGATAATATGAATACTTACAGGGCATATTCAGGTATAGGTAACTTGCTCACATCAAATATTTCTTTATCCTTCATCAGATACACTGAACGTATGTAGGAGACAAAACACTGTAAAAGTAAGTTTAAATGACATAATAGTCAGAAAGAGAAAATGGATTTAAAGCAAGATAAAAGAAAATTAACTAAACAGATAAATTCAACAGTAATGAAAAATCTGAAAAATAATTTTTCCACAAAAACAAAAAACCTACCTTTTTAAAATTGTAATATTAAAAAAGACTTTAAATTTGGTTTCATTAAGCCAACTTAGAGAATATTATCTTCTCAAAAAGCTATTCAAGAAGTTAATATCATTCATTTGCAACATGGCATGACGGGAAAAAACATAGTTTTGGAACAACATGGATGATAATCTGAGCTCCAGAGCTTACTAACTGAGCAAGTTTGTTTCCCTGTCAGTTCCCTCATCTATCAAACAGAGATAATAGCACTTTCTACTTAGAGTATTACGAGAATTAAATGAGAAAATATGTAGAATATACAGGCACATTTTCTGGAATATACACAAGTAAGTACCAATAAATCCTAGTTCAGTTATAATTATTACTGTAGTAGTCAAAGGACAAGTTTTCCAGCAAAATAGATTTTACTGTATTTAATTAAGCTAATAAAGTCATGACAGGAGTTTTATTCCTAAAGCTTTTCCTTTTCTATCATAATTCGCCATCATTATAATTTCAAGAAATTTGTCATCAACTTGTGTTTTTGTGTTTTAAAAAAAAAAAATAATAATATCTTGATGGCAAGACCTAAACAAACCAAAATTTAAACATGGTCCTGACCCTTTGTCAGTTTGTAAAATAAGCAGGCAACAAAGATCATGAAACATCTAAGTATTTTTATTTTTTAATTTTAAAATTACTTTTTGTAAAGTATATCTAATTCCCATTTGTGTATTTATAAACTTCACATTTTTTCTAACTCTATACTAATCTTTTCTTCAAGACATTTACACTAATCTTCAAACCATTTTCCCTGTCTACACAGGAATAATGGTTCCAGGTCAAGGATAATTTTTTTCCCCTACAGTCATCCACAAGAAATCACCCCAGTTACTTATTGTTTTTGTTCTATCCAGATTATAATCAAAAGGTAGAAAATAACTTATATGAAACTAGATAGCTTGCTGCTGCTGGCAATACAGTTAGCCATTCTGCTAAATCATGCGTGAAACCCAATAAAGCACATCATTTATTTCAGTGTGCTATAATCTTCATCCTGGATGGTTCATCTGTTGCATGCACAAACCAGTGAAACAATATCCTTCCAATATTTCATATTTCCCAACTCATAATTAAATGACCTCCTAGGTATGCAATAAGTCACAACATAATAGAATTCATGTATATTATTTTTAAATTTGCTTATTATTTCCAAAACTTCTACAACAATTTAAATCCTAGCTAAAGTATGTCTGCCTGACAAAACATGCACACAAATGTTTGCAAGCCCAAATACATGCCCAAAAATTTTAAGAAAAAAAAATTTGTTTAAAGTCCCTTTTCATTAGATTTCAGGTGAAGTGAGCTTATAGAAGTCCTGCATAGTTCATTATTTGATTTTCTTATATTGTAGATTCAATTTCTCCTTAAGTATCATGGAAGTTCTGAAGAAAGCAGGGCCTGAATTTGCATCTCAGGTCTGCCACTTAATAACTATGTGACCCTAGACAATTTTTAATTTTGTCAAGGTACTATTTACTCATCTATAAAATCAAATCAATATCACCTACCTCACAGGTTGTTGGGAATATTAAAATAACAATGCACAAACTGTCACACATAAGAGTCATGTCACGGCAAAGTGCATAGCACATAGTAAGCATTCAACTTTTAGCACAGTGATGATAATTTGATAAAATATAAGTTAATTTTTATAAGATCTCTTTAAATAAAACCTCTTTGCTGAAAATATCTGGTTTTAAAACCATAACATAAAAGCCTAACTGACTGTTTTTCTGCCCAGACTCTTCTATCTACTTAGGATGCCCTTTCCATAGCCCCTCTATTTTCTTCCTCCCACTTCCTCTATCTGCTGAAATAGGATCCAACCTCTAAATCCCTACTTTCTAACTCATTGTTGATGTGTTATGGTAAGTGCAAAAGTAGATATCATATGTAGATCTCCTAACTACAATATAAGTAAAAGAGTGGTGAAAACAAAGAGCTTTATATCAGAGATTCAAATATTCGTCAATTCAAAGATTGGATAGCTGTAAGCACAATGAAAATTAATTTCATATCTTCCTTTCTAAAGAATCTACTGTTGGGTACTCTAAGGACTAAAATATATGTTTAATTAAAACACTTGTTTGTGTATTTGCTAATTGAGAGGATTTCTAAGTCCAGAAAAGTAATTTGAGAACATTAAGTCATATTTATAGATTAAAATCTCATTCCTAAAGACAATTTAGCAAAAGTGTTATGCTTTCTAGAAATTAAACCTAATATAAGAAGAGATATTAATCTCACAGTCAATAAAGTACGATCAGGAGTTAAGAGTAACTTTACTGAAGAAATCAAAAGTTGGT
This sequence comes from Pteropus alecto, assembly GCF_000325575.1. NCBI lineage: Eukaryota > Metazoa > Chordata > Mammalia > Chiroptera > Pteropodidae > Pteropus > Pteropus alecto. The sequence continues at coordinate 856,145 of NW_006436543.1, read as the reverse complement.
AACTTTTTTAAGTATATTAGAAATCAGGCCTCTATGTATTTGAAAATCATCTTGAAGAGGATTTTCTATGTATAAGTAATAGACATTTTCCCAGATTACTATAAGAAATATATGATTTTTTTAAAGTTAAAGGATAAACTAATCTGAAAATTATACTGCTTGAATATCTGAAGCATTACCATGAAAACCAGAGGTAGCAGAAAATGATGGAATTTAACTTTATTATATGCTCCATTACAACAAAGGTATCCAATTCAAAAATGACTTACCCTTTGAGCTCTTTCTTTTAAATCTTGATCTTGAGCTAAAAATGATTCCAATTTTTTCTGGACATCTATAAGTTTTTCTGGATTGATTCTTTGTAACAAAAAGATAAAGGTTAAACTAAGACATCTCAATTTTAGAAACTGAAAACAGTATACTATATTCCTCAGTATTTTTAAATCTGTAACATTATTTCTCATCTACGAGCCAGATTAGACTGAGATTAAACCAGACATAAATCTGACTCTCTTACATGATGAATAATGCAGGAAGAATAAATGAAAGATCAAACATCTTCTCTAAACGTCACATGCTGAGTGAGCAAAAGATACTAAGGTTATTTCTACAAATAGCATTGGTTACTTCTTAAGACTATAAAGTTAGAAAGTAGCCTCTCATGGGAGATGGATCATGAATGAAGTGGAAAAAATGAAATCTAATATCATTTGTGTATTTCCATTTTCAGTCAAATATCATAAAACTAACTTCAAATTAATATGGTTTTCTTTATCTGGATATTAGGCATGATATAAAAGACTTGTTAACTAGATTCTGCCCAGGAAGGCTACAGGAAAGAATGAAATACTTACATGGGTCTGAATTTCACAAAAGAAACCCCATTTGTTTTCCTGATTTTAGACTGAACTACTTTCTTCCTGAAAACGTGGGTGATGATAGGTGATTATAGTAGATAAGGTCGTTTTTACTTTTCTTTTAATTATAAAAAATTTCAAAATATACAAAGGTAGAAAACTTTCACTCAGACTCAACAATTACCAACAATTACCAACTCATAGACAATCCTGTCTCATCTAAATCCTTTCCTATTCCTGCCCTCAATTAAACAACCTTCCCAATTATTTTCCTCTAAATAAAAACCAGGGTGTTTCAAGGACCTCAATACAAAGGAGACTCTGATAAATTCCACTGACATTCAATCTGAATATTTTTGATGATAGAAGTACAATCCTGATTGTACTTTCAACCATCGATGCCTCCTGAAGCTAATAAGTTCTCCTTTTCATCTTATCTTCTCCACTAACAACAGTCTTCTGAAAAATTAAAAACAAAAAAGTCATAAACCAGACAGCAAAAAAGAATAGAAGAAGGAATTAGGTATATATAATTAAGCATAATTTCATGCCTTCAATATCCTAACAATAATATCAAGACACCAAATAGTTCTTACTTGATTGCCTTCACAGGCACTTTCTTCTGAAGAAGCTGCTGTACCATCCCTTTTTCTTCTGAGGGGAGCAAAATTAATAAAGCTTCACCATCCTCTTTATACCTAAACAAAAAAACAAACAAGATCTCTTCACATCAATGCAATCTGTATTTTATATTTTAACAGTTTGATAAGTAGGTAACATGTAAGCAAGTTCATCTAATTTGTAAATATTAGAAATATCATTTTTTTGAAATGTGACAACAGAAAACTGGAACTCCGAATACCTTTTTCAAATTTTCATCACTAGTTATAATTCCTAGTGACTCTGAGGCTATACCACAAGAACTAGATCGATCCTAAGAAACAAAACAATTAAATTTCTTAAATAGCATTCTACTTATAGCAAGATGACAATTTCTCATTCAAGCCACTAGAATATTATAATAAAATTAGTCATTTAATAAACATGGAATCCAATACATTAAAGAAATCTAATCTTCCTGGGGATTTGACCTATAAGAAATAGATCTCTACCCAGGTAAAAAACTTGCCTCCAATCCATGTACTTCTTTTCCCTTACCTAGTAAAATCTTATTTCATAATGTGCCATCAGAAATTTCTATATAAGCAGGCCACAAGGCACTCATAGTTACTTAAACTTCTTGTGCTACCTGAACACAGATTTCCCTGACACCTTATTCTCAGCTACATTACGTGCAAGCAATAAGAGAGAACAGAATTGGATATCTGTGGGAAAATTTTTTTATTAATTTTTATTATGGTCTATGGTAATTTTTTAAAGACACAAAAGAAAAAATAATTTCAAAGCATTCTCTTCAATGGTTCATACTATAAAACATGAGCGGTAAGTTTTTAGAGTTAATCAAATAAAATTATTTCCTGAGAAAGTATGCCAGGAATAAACTGTAAAAACACACAAAAAAATAGAAAATGACTACCCATCCCTCCCCGACTTCAGTGATTTAACAATCCAGTTGACTAGAAAAGATAAACACTCAAAAGCAAGAGATTCAAAAAAGAGGCCTAAAATGGTAAACGAGTAAGTGTCAAAGGACAACCACGGGCAATAAATAAACACCACAAACTCAGAATTGAAGAGACATCACTCAGGGTTAGCAAGAAAAAAACAGAAACAGGTCATAACAGATGGAATTTGAGGTGGAACCTAAAAATGGATAGAAAGAAAAAAAGCTAAAGTATCCCAAAGGGAGAGAATAGCATGAACAAAGGAACATTAACCACAAAATACAAGGCAAACTTAGAACTAAAGATAGGTGAAACTCAACCAAAGCCAGTGTACATAAGTAAACTGTAAGAAAGACTGCTAGAAAGGTACATAAGAGTCTGGTTTGGGAGGACCTTGGATGCATCTGTTTAGAGAGACAAAACCACTGTACATGAGCAAAACTTTATCATTGAACGCTGGAGGGAAAAGTTGACTTTGTTGATTTATTGTACCATACTATAAAAACTAAAGGGCAATTTTTAACCTCATATATTAATTTTAAAACTCCACTCCTACGCATAAGGTGAAACTCTAGTGTAATACCTTTACAGAAGTACATAAAAGAGTGTCTATAGAAAAGTATGAAATAAATCAAAACTGTTAAAAGTTTTAAATTAATTCATACATTTTTAAGACTTTAAGGGGCCACTATATGCCAAGCACTAAAATAGTGTGATAAAACAGACATAGTGCTGGCTGTCACAGAGCTTACAGACTACTAGGGATAGACATCAAAACCAGGAGTAACAATAAAGTGGTATGAATGTTATAGTAGACATACAGGAAATTATGAGAACATGTAACAGACAACTCTACTGAATGTAGTCTAGGAGTCAAGAAAACTGCCCCAAGGAAATGGTATCTAAGAGCTGAGACCTAAAAGAACAATTAAGAATTAATCAAACATTAGAGAGAGTCAAGTTTTCCAGGTGGAAAAGGCATCAGTTGAGAGAGTCTAGGAGTTTGTCTTCTTCATGCTTATTTGCTTTTTCTAGGTGTTCTAAATGCACGTGTATTAAAGAAGAATAAAAAAGTAAGGCTAAACACACATTTACTCTTTTTACTAAATGTTTTATAACAGGAAAACTACTACCAAAAACCTTCCTCATTGTATTTTAATAAGGCTTGCATGACTCAAATGTTTCATCTTTATTTCCCATAAAGAAATATGAATTTAAAGCATCCCCCCTAAGCAGTGTTGGACTAACTATCTGTGAAGGCAAAAATTATTAGTATATGAAGTAGTGAGGCAACAGCCTGAGAGACCTGATACCTGAGAGACATCACAACTTCTGAAGCTCCAGGATTTCACTAGGGACCAGTTACAGGTCAAAGAGGACAGACCTGACCACTACGTAGTACACTTACTATAAAATGCCCTCAAGGTAGCTAGACTCAAAGTGGAAACAATTACCATAATAAGCAAAAAGACTTACTTTGTGTGGCCCAAAGAGGAACAATTAAGAAGGAGGGAGATCAGTGGGTTGAAGGATACCCTTTTAACATTCTATATACAAATTCAGAAATGGAGAGAAAAATAAATAAGTCCTCCAGTCACCGTAGGGCCAGAATTGAGGCAAAAGGGTTAAAAAAAAAAAAAAAGGCTCTAGGATATCAAAAAGGCATCCACTAAAGATCTCTGATCTTCAGAATGAATCATAAACAGAAATAATAAGTCTAATAATCTACATCTATCTTATCTACTCATTCATGCTCCCAGGGAGAATCTGGGAGAATGATCCAAGATTAAAGTCACAAGAGGGTCATAGCCAAATCTTTTAAAACTGTACCTACAGAATATACATAAAGGCAACACAAGGTTAAGACAGATTGCAGCACTGAAATACAGAAGATTCTCAATGGAAAAATGGGGGGGGAAAGTCCAAAGTCAAATAGCATAAGGCAAGCATCTAATAAAAACATTTTACCTATTTTACATCACAGCTTTACCCAGAAACAATGGAAAGCACAAATTATCTCCCACACACCAACACCCAAAAATTTCCAGTAAGCTTTTATTTCAAAAATAAAAGCACTTTAAAAAAAAACCATAAGCACATTTCACTTTTCTTTTTTAATGCTTACAAGAATAGTTTATTCACCCATGAGCTAGCTTTTAGATTTCAAAAGCAATATCCAAGGCCCAAGGCTAAGTATATGTATAAAGAGAAACAAATGTTCTTCATCAGGCCTACATTTTTAAAATTCCATATATTTAGACAGATTATTTTCAGAGACATTCTAGGCATCATATAAAAAGCCCTACATCTGAAACACAACAAAAATCTCATTTTCACCATCAGTATTAATACCATGTTACATTTACATAGCTCTTCAGAATTTATAAAGAGCTCCATTTTATATCAATTTGTCAAACTTAAAAGCAAGCAATCAATAGAGGAATACACTTTTAGAAATACTGCTTTAGAGTGAGCATGTGTGTGTGTGCGTGTCTGTTACCCGTCCAAAGTCCATGTGCCCGACACTTTGAAAGGCCAGAATTCAAAATGTCAGAGTTTGGAGTAAGGACAGGTTTATTGATCCAAAAAGTGCCAACTGAGAGGATGCCCCAGATCCATCTTAAGAAAGCACAGAGTTCAGGCTTCTTTTACATCAGGGAAGAGGAAATTGCGGTTTGCATGGGAGAAAAACACTGACCATTACATATCAGAGATTTTAAATTTCCAATTCATTGCTTTTTTTCAACTATAACAGGATCTCCTCCAGAAAGAAGGAAACTTAATAGACTGATCATGATTGTCAGATATCAGGAAATTTATGTCTACATCCTAAAGCTCACTAGTATTTCTAGGTAAAATAGGAGATCCAGACCTTTGGCTTTTGGATCCCAATGGCAATTCTTCCACTGAAATAACTTTGAAATAAACTGTGGCCAGAGGAAGGGAAAACAGCCTTACCAGGCCCTCCCATCATGCAGCCCTATCCAAGCCATGTCCAATAGTGTCCTCGGTATGCCCTGTGCTCCTTGCTGAGCAGCTCCAAGCCCCACATTGACAGCAGCTGGCATCGTTTTCTGGCATATCCTTTTGAGGAAACTACAAGCACAGCCCAGTGGCAGCCAACTATGATTGCTTGCTGACTCTTACCAGGTGGCTCCAGAGGGGCATAGCCTGGGGATAAACTTGGCCTGCAGCTGAACCCCTCTCAGGACTGTGCCATTGGGCCTCACAAAGCCACGCTACTAAGAACGAGAAATTTAGGAGCTTTACATTATACAAAGTAACAGATACAGAAAGGCAGCCAAAATGGGGAGACAAAGAAGCATGTCCCACATGAAAGAACAGAACACGGTTCCAGAAAAAAATCTAAACAAAGTGAAGTCAAGCAATCTAACAGATGTAGAGTTCAAAACACTGGTTATAAAGATGCTCAATGAACTTAGGTAAAGGGGAGATGAACTTAGTGAGAACTTTAACAAAGAGATAAAAAACAAAAACAGAGGTGGAAATTACTATAGGGAACCAGTCAGAAATGAAGAATACAATATCTGAGATGAAGAGAACATTAGAAAGAATCAACGGAGTGGATGAAGAGGAGGATCGAATTACTGATATAGAGAATAAGGTAGTGGAGGACACCCAAACACAACTACAACAAGAAAAAAGAATACAAAAAATGAAGATAATTTAAGGAGACTATGAGACAACATCAAGCCTAACAACATTTGCATCATAGCGTACCAACCAGAAGGAGAAGAGAGCAAGAAGTTAAAAATCTGTTTGAAGGAATAATGATGGAAAACTTCCCTAACCTGGTGAAGGAAATGGACATACAACCACAGGAAGCTCAGAGATTCCCAAAAAAGATGAACCCAAAGAGGCCCACACCAAGACAAATCATAATTAAAATGCCAAAAGTTAAATACAAAGAGAGAATCTTAAAAGCAACAAGAAAAAAGCAGTTAGTTACCTACAAGGGAGCACCCATAAGACTAGCAGCTGATTTCTCAAAAGAAACTATGCAGGACAGAAGGGTCTGGCACAAAATATTCAATGTGATGAAAACCCAGGATCTACAACGAAGATTACTTCATCCAGCAAAGCTATCATTCAGAGTCGAAGGACAGATAAACAGCTTCCCAGACAACAAAAAGCTAATGGAGTTCCTCACCACCAAGCCAGTATTAGAGGAAATGCTGGATTTCTTTATGAAGAAAAAAATGTTTCAAAAATATGAATAAGGAATGGCAATAACCACATATCTATCAATGAGTTCTTCAACTGAAAAGGAATGAAATGTACCAATCAAAAGATAGGGTGGCTGAATGAATAAGAAAACAAGACCCTTACATATGCTGCCTATAAGAGACTCACTTCAGATTAAAAGACACACAAAGACTAAAAGGAAGGAAATGGAAAAAGATATTGCATGATGGACCTAGAAGGTATTGTGTTGAATGGAGTAAGTTAGATAAAAACAAATGCCATATGATTTCATGTACATGTGGAAGTTAAAGAACAAAATAAACAAAGAAAAAATAGAAACAAACTCATAGATACATAGAAGATTTTGAGAATCACCAGATGAAAGGGGGGTTGGGGAGCATTGGTAAAAAGGAGAAAGAGATTAAGAAGTACTAATAGGCAGTTACAAAATAGTCATGGAGATACAAAGTATGGCATAAGGAATATAGTCAATAATATTGTAATAAATATGTATGGTGGCAGAGGGGTATAGATTTATTGAGATCACTTTGTGAGTTATAGAGCTCTCTAGTCACTATGCTGTACACCTGAAACTAATATAATACTGTATCCCAATTATAAGTGAAAAATTTAAAATTTTATTAAAAAAAAAAAACAGCCTTGCCATTCTGACAATAGTTTGTTTGTCTTCTATTCATGAACTATTAATCTTCAACTACTCCAATTCGGATTTCCCAACACAAACTCCACTCTAGTTGAGTCTTTTAGTATCCCTTCAACTTTGCTCATCCACACCTCTACTGCTGTAGCATGATCTGGCAGTGTTCACAACTGACTATCCACCCTCAGTTCTCACAGCCTGGTTCTCCAGGTTACAAATCAAGTTATAATATATTTAGAATAATTCCATTTTTGTTATTTTTTAAAATGCACAAACATACAAGAAAAGATATTTTTAGATGGTGGGATTTGGCCGTTTAATTGTTTTGCCATTTTCTAGAATTTGTATAGTAAATAAGCATTACTTTTACAATAAAAGTTATCAAAAAAAATTTTTAAACTTTATATGCTTTTAAAAATCTACATATTTTGCATCACTCTTACTTCATTAATACACATCCCACTACTACCAATATTAGTGTATTTCCTTACCCTGACTTTTGAGAGCATGTATGAATTAGTCTTTTGTACCTAAAATATACATCGTTTATATGTAAAAGCTAGTCATTAAAAACTTGGTGAGTGAACCAATGTAAACGAACCACTAGACGTTGCATTAGTAGATAAAACACTGGATTTGGAGTAAAAGAACTTACTTCAAGTACCAGTTGTACTATTCATTAGCTTTATAACCTTAAATAATGAATCACTTTATCATTATATATCACATTTTTATTTATAAGTTATACAATTTGAATGATCTAGGTCCCTTCATGATCTAAAATTCTACACATGTGACTCTATTAATAAAGTCATTGTTCACAATACAAGAGGTAGAGAATGAAGACAACTGTTGGTCACACTGCTATTTCACAGCCCTTCTCTCTTTTTACTCCTTCCTGTAGCCTCCTCTTCTCTCTATGCCTCAGCCTTATCTGTGGCAACCAACCCCAAGAGTTCCTGCCACTGTGAGAGAACAGTGTAGTCAGCCATGCAGATACACACAGCCAGCCACAGAAATCAGAGTCCAACTGTTCTGTTCCTCCTGCACAACATGGCACAAAGAAAAGCTTATCCCAGGAGAAAGGGTATCTCTGACTCACAGACTATCTAAAGATTCTACTTAGATTTAAAAAAGAAAAAGACAGGAAAATACTCTGGGAAAAAAAAATCATCTACAGCCTAAGATCTTGGAAATATGAACAAGTATACCACAATAGGCTCAACAGTTTGACAACCACAAAATAACCGGGAAGAAACCAAGCTGGCTAACATTTGCTGCAAAGAAAGGTGCTAGCAACTGATTACGAATAACAATTTATGGAGTTTACAGGGCAAGGACAGAAATCATCAAAAACTATTTACTATCCCCAGAAAATTTTTTTTTTAATTTAACGCATATAAAAGCAGTACTGATACCACCTAAAATTATACTTTCAGGAAAATTAGTTAGCTATGATTAACCCCATTTTACAGAAGAAACTGAGGCTTAAAGAGGTTAAGCCGATCCAAGGGTACACAACTATCAGATGACAGAGCAAACCCAAACCTAACTTTGTTTTTTTGTCCAAGGACAGTGTTTGATCAACTATGGGGTGTCTGTCTCTCACAGTCCAAATAAAGGAAAAATGCATATATTTTTAGTGCATGACCACGAATGGCAGCAAATTAAAGTTACCTAACTTCCTTCTCCAAGTTCCTGGCTTTCATGTATTCTAGAAGCCCTGCATGGGAGGAGTAGCCACTAAATGTCATTAAATAAAAACAGCTGTTTGGAGCACACTGACAAGAACATGAGTTGCAAAGTCCGAAAGACCCAAGTATAAATCCCAGGCCTGGTACTACCTGAGTAAGCTTGGACACATTTTACCTCACAATCTCTGAGAAAAAGTTGCCCTGATAAGAAGATCTCTTTCATAAGGCTAAATGAGTTCATTTATTCACTCAGATTTTTACTCAATTTTAGGAAGTGGCTAAGCTACTAACTAGTAATTCCCTGTGTGAGTGCAGAGAAAGAGAAGTCTTCCCCAGGAAAAAAAAAAAAAGAACCATATAGTCAAATCTCGTAAACATACTAATGACAGGCCTCCTAGGGAACAAACATGGTCAATTTGCTAGCATTAGAGTCCTCATTTATGAGATGCTATAATAGGATGTACCATTTTGTTCACAGTCTATAGATTCAAGGGGTAGGTCTCTACCTTGTAACTCAGTATACCAATCTGCCCATCTGTGTAAGTGATAAGCCTCGCATATCACTTAGAGACTAAAGCCAGAGCACATCCTGATGTGCAAGGATAGACCTATGGCTGTGGCTGTCTTAAAGGTCCCAGACCTTCTCTTGCCTCACATACACCTCCTGATTAACGTTCTCCTTGAAATTATTAAAGTTTGATATTAGGTGTGGTAGGCAGCTTCCAAAACGGCTCTTTATAATCCAGGCCTCCTGGTATTCACATCCTTGAAGTCCCACACAGGCACTGAATTGTGCTGATTTGTGTAACCACTAAGATACTACAGTTAAGATGGAGGGTGACTTGCGAGTCTAGGTCATAAAAGACATTGTGGCTTCCATCTTACTCCCCCTTCCCCTCTCATTTGCTCTCCCTGATGAGGCCTGCTGCCATGTTGTGAGAAGCTCTATGAAGAGAATGACTATGTAGAAAGGAACTGAAAGACACATCTGACCAAGAGCCAGTGAGGTAATGAATCCTGGCAACAAGTACATGAGTGAACTTGGAACTGGATCCACCTCTAGTTGAACCTTAAAGTGCTGACACCCTGACTGCAACACACAACAACAACAAAAAAAAACAGTTTTAATAGCTTAAGAACGTGTGACTGGCCAATAGCCAGAAGACCTAAATGAGCCACACCTGGATTCCTGACCACAAAGAGATAATATACGATTCTTGCTTTAAGACATTAAGTTAGGTAATTTGTTACACTGCAATAACTAATTAATATATTAGGTAAGATCTCTAACTCATGTCTGATTCAAGAAGCTAACTGTGTTATCTCAAGTCTCTACTCTGTGCCAGGCGCTGTTCTAAGCCTCCAGATACATACATCAATTAAGTAAATGAAGTTCTTTGACCTTACAAAGCTTACATTCTAGCAAAGAGAAACAATAAATATAATAAGTAAATGTTCTAGTTAGTAAAAGGTGTTAAGTGATATGAAAGAAAGAAATTATAGAGCAAGGTAAGGAGTTGTGGTTGGGGCAGAAGAAAACATCCATGTGCATACTTAAGGGAAGAGCATTCCAGAAGAAACATAAATAAGGGTCCTGAAACAAAAACATGCCTGGCATGTAGGAAAAACAGCAAGACCAGTGTGGAGCATAGGGAATAAAAGGAGAATAATAAGAAATAGGGTTGGAAGGGGGATGAATATTATAAGCCCTACAGGTCATTGGCTTTTACTCTGAGTAAAATGAGAAGCCATCAGAGGAGTGACATGATCTGACATATTTTAAAAGGATCACTCTGCTTGCAGTGTTAGAAAAGATAGCAGGAGAGCAAAAGGGAAGTGCCTGGGAAACAACAGACTCCTAAGTAATATCAGCCCCCTTACCTACCTCAGTAGCTAGACAGGTCATACCCCAGTTCCTCAATGCTTCTTAATGCAAAATAAAGGATTAATTCTGCCCTTTTTTTTAAAAGCTGTAAATTTCATATACCAACAAACAGAAAGGGCACATAAGGAAGCAAGAGGCTCTACATAGGAGTGGACTGAAGATAGAATCTTCCTAAGTCTAAGATAAAGGAATGAAAAAAGAATTTTCACTAGTAAAGATTGTCCCTATGTAAAACCTAAGATACATATAATAAGTTTCAGTAAATTAGTACTCATGGAAATTGTCTTTTCACTTTTATTATTTCAATTTACAAAGCAATTAAATACATTTTTTAAACTCTCTTCATTACTCATTCTGTAAAGTACCAGTATTTTCCACAAACCAATCATGCACTTTTTACTGTTATCATATTAGAAATTTAAACTACTTTCCACCTTCATATTTGCTGTTCATCTGAACTGCTGCCAGTGAGTGTGCAATACAAAGAATTGTCCTCTGCTGTCCCCTAGTGGAATTACACTTTGCCACCTAAATCACTCTAAAACAAAGTATGAGATCCACGAAATGCAGCCAGCCAAGTAAATAGGACGGAGCTGGAATATTGCTGGATTTTACCACTACTCTGGAAAACAGAACAGTTATGTATAGAATCTCCCATCTTTATATATCAACTCCCAACTGTTTGTATGTGAAACTTATATGAAGTCTCACCTTCCACATACAGACTCCAACTCCCCAAATAAAAGCATTTAACCCATATCCCTTCTGCCCCAAGAATACTTGCCAGAGGCACTTGCAACTGCAGCGTTTACCCCTAGATAACTCACGGATTACAGTCCTAACATTATCCCCAAAGTTTACCACAAAACCTCGCTTTTATTATTATTATTTTCACACTGCTCTAGCCTTTGGTAATGGCATTTCCATTTACGAAACATAGTAATTCTCGATCACTGAAGATATCAAATCCTAGAAAACAGCATTCGTACACGTGATGTTAAATTAACGCTGGCAGCAAGTTGCACTTTTTTCTAAACAAGAAATGAGTTAAAAAATTAAGAATGTCTGATATACACCTATTTTCTATTCCCAAATCTTTATTTTCAACTGAGCAATTTTACCATTGGAAGAGCTTGATTTTGTGAATACCAAAAACTGTAAGCCCTAAATAGACAATCACTTTTAAATAAAATTAGATTCAGATCCCTTGCCTCACTTGTCTGTAAAGGAGATCATTGTGTTGTTAAAAGAGGTGTATGTAATTAAGGAAAAGAGGAAAATTTTTCTCAATTGCTAAAGATCAAAAGAATTTCAGATAAGTGAATAACTTAGAATAAGTATTTCAAGGCAATAAGTACCTGAATGACCCTTTATGTCCATTTAGCTAAAACACAGGAAGGGCAAAAGAAAAAAACATTCCCCAAACCTTAGAAAAGAAATGAATTCATTTCTCTATATTTATACAGTTCAATTCCAAAAGTAAACGCTATCTGGCAACCTTGTTTTAATTACAGCATGTACACAGGATTTTAATTAGTTTCAAATTTTAATTTAGTCTTTATTCAATTCAATTATCCAGGATCATGGCCCACGAAACTCTCTAATTATCTCTAAACCCATTAATGGCAACTCTTAAACTACAATTTAGTCATTTTTTATTAAACTGCCAAAGAAAAAATGAGCATTACATATCCTAAACTATACATTGACTATACATCTAAAGTAGTCAATTCAACTTTTTTTAATTGGTTACAAAGGATCAAACAGCTTTGTACTTTAAAAATTAATGACCACATTAGAAATTGCATTATAATAGTTTTTCAAATTGGTATTCTCTCTCTTAAAATGCAATCAATTGCGATGTTGTTCTACCTCCTCTTCATCTTCACAGTCATAAAGACCAGTTTCATGTTCACCATGGCACATTCAACTACACAACGTTTTTAACTTCTCCGGGAACCAAGATCCCTGAAATATGTTTCCTTCAAGTACTTTTTCCTAAAGCACTTCACACAGGAAGAATAATTTTTAAATACTGCCAAATGTATTCTATAAAGGAATAAGTTTATCCTGTCCATGTCAACACCAATGGCACATCTAAAAGCCTGTATGCCCCAGGTCCAATATGCTAGTGAGAGACCAGCTCCAACTTGATCTACCTGGAGGCGCACAGTACCACAAAATGGAAGTGTATGCATGGGTACATGTACGAAGTCATACATACTATCCATTTATTGAGGAGAATGAAACAATGGAGAAACATTCATTCCAACTACTACTAAAAATTTCTGAATTATCTCATTATGAATGATAATCTGAACATGGACCCAACATATCAAAGACCACTGATGCACTACAGAAATGGAAAACAAGGCTGCTATTCTCTACCTAGGTCTCATTTACTTAGATCTCATTAAAAGGCAAATTTTCTGAATGCATGAAGATATCATACACAGAACCCAGTTCTAACTCTTGCTTGTTCAAATTATATAATCGCAATAAAAAGACACTTGTGAACACTCTAGAAAATAAACCCTATTTTAAAATAGTTTTATCTTTCGCTCTTTTACTATTCTCTCTCTTCATGCTAGTTAAAAGAAAAGCATTTATTTGAGTACATTTTGATTACAGCACATGTTTAATGGCACATGGGGTAAAAGTGAATCAACTGAAAAATGTTTAAACACTCAAACATTTTATGAAAATTAGAAAACAAACAGGAAGAAAGAGTTCTACTTCTTAGGCCATAGAAGGACATGAAAAACCTTCACTTCAGCTGAAACAAACAACAGAATTCACCAGACACAAACAAAAATAATTTCTTTAAAGCCATCTGAGAACTATGGACACAAATTCAGAAGAACTTAATGCCAAAGTGACTTCACAGATAAGCAAGGAATAAAGGACACTTGGCCATGTGCTGAAAGGAATGTAGGGCTAATAGAAGAGCAGACCTACTGGAGAACTGAGTCTTTGCCTGGATGAGGTTTTAAATCTTGGGTCTATTCCTGGGAAATCATTAAACAAAAGTCAGTGGCTTAAAAATCTAGAGTAACTATTAGTCCAATTAGTCAAGTGTCTCTTCCAGCATCAATCATCAAAAGTCATTGACATCCATATTATAAATACTTATCCAGTTTTGATGAGAAAGAAAGTGGTAACAAAATGGAAATCCAAAGAAATAGTCCATCCCTGGCTAATCATAATTAATCATAACGCTATCGATTATTATTTAAGCTGTTTCTAATTCTTAACCATTACAAACATCAATCAGATGAACATCTTTACTGAAAATTTTTCCATCTCTCTATTTTCTTAAGATCGATTTCTGGATATGGAGCTACTGAGACAAAAGGAAGAAATCTAAGGTTGTTGATAAGTATCACAAAATGCTACCCAGAAAGATGCTAACCATTTACAATTCTACCAGCAGCAAACATCTTCCAACTTCACTGCAACCTCAATAGCAATGAGGTAGTGTTTTTCTTTTCATTCATTCAGATACCTTTCTATGCCATTTATTCCCAAATGATTATGACTTTGCTATATTCTTTTCCAGATAGTTTATTAGCATATATTGGGGAAAGATGTTTTTATTGGGGGGACAGTGAGGACATATTAAAAAAAAAAAAAAAAGGAAGTCTTTGGGAGTAGTCCCCAGCAATGCCTAAGATTTCCATATCAGGGGAAAAAAGGCAAGAGAGAAATCTATGATGCAAAACAACCTTGCCTCTTAGAGCCCAGACCACAGAAGGTAAGAGTACAGATCTAGACTAGAGTTGTCAGACTGCCTAGATTCAAATCGTGGCTCCATGGATCTTAACCAAATTGTTTAACTGTTCAAAGACTCAGTTTCCTCATCTGAAAATAGGGACTATACCTCACTGAGGGGTCATTAGAATTCAGTGAGATGATGTTTAGTGAGCAGTTCTGATAAAAAAAAACTTAGTAAGGGTAGAAAGTTAGAACTAAAATAAGATTTCCATGGATTTTTCTCAGCAGTAATCATCAAGTCTCAGCCATCGTGACTTACAACCACTGATCAACTGCTACCAACCTACACCACAAAAATGCGAAACCAAATACTCATTTACCTGAATTCCTCCATTCTTTGTCTGCAGTTCAGGAAGCATGTTTTTTTTAGATAGCACCAAAAGCAAAGAAATAGGCCCCCATACCTACCTGGCAGTTCTACCCGCTCTGTGAATGTATGTGTTGGCATCCTCTGGACAATCAAACTGAAGAACCCAATTCACAGCCGGGAAATCTGTACAGAAGGAATGTCAAGTTAGAAAATCAGTTTCAAAAAATCTGCCCTGCTGCACTATTATTTTACAATATTGCTTGCCAGGCCTTTCTGTCACATCAAACAGATAGATATAATCTGTGAACACTATTAAAAATAAAATTAATTGCATAAACCAAGAGATAAACATTCTTTGACAAAGTGAACTAAAATTAATGATCGTGTTTAAATGTGAAGATTATTTTGTATCTGACACAGCAGAGACAAACCAGTTGCTTTGTGTCAGAAAAATAATGAAATACCATGATATTTAATAACCTAAAAGAATCACCTCTCAAAGGCTCCTAATGAACTATAAAACTGGTTTCTAAATTTAAATGAAGGTTTACTTTCTCTGCTATTCTCATACTCATTTGAATTAATTAAGTCCCTCTCCCAATTTCCTATATAAATTTCTGGCTACAGAAGTCTCTCCATTTCCAGAAACCTTGCTCTCAACTACTTAGGAGAACTACCTTTAGTCATCTATGAATTTTGCTGTGAGGATTTCAGATCACATTCTATGATAGAGAAAGGGGCTGAGAACTTTTAAAAAATGGGAATAGTAGCTTAGTTAGAGAGGTAACAAAAGAAAATCTGTGTATAATTACTAAACTTGATATTAAGAAATGGCAGTATAAGATTATTACTTAGAAATATGAAAGTAAATACCAAAAGAAGAAATAGCAGGTTTAAGTACTTGCTTCTGGAGAGTAAGGAGGGGAAGAGTAGGGACTGCTTTGTCTCATAACCCATTTTTATCCATATGCCAAGTATTATTGATTAAAAAAATAAAATAATTGAGAAAAAATAAAGAATAAAGATTAAAAAGATACTAGTGTAGTCTAAAGAAATTCTTGGACATTTACATAAGAACAGAGCTTCAGAATATTCACTGCACATTTTTGGAATAAAAAACCTGAAGCTTAAATGTCCATTATTCTAGGAATGGATAAATTCCAAATAAAACATACTCTACAAAATACATCTTTACGCATCAACATGGACTTCAAAAGCAGGTCATAGACTAGTATGTATAATATGTATGTAAACTTTTAAACACCCAAGAAAATACTATATGTTGCTTATGAATACATTAATAGAAACCTTTTTAAAATAAACCAAACTTGAGGTTCTTGACATTTTTGTGCCATAGCTGAAGCCTATGAACCTTTTCTCAAAATATTTTTAAATGCGTGAAGTAAAACATATAGGACTACAAAAGATAACAATTATAATGAAATATATGAAATAAACATTTTTATTAAATTTGACATAGAATATATATGCCTATTTACTGACATATTAAATAACACAACCTAATTGTGAGTCTAATAACCACCATAATATCAAAATAGTCTTGAGTATAAACAGTATTCCAAGATATCTGCAAAAACTGTAAGGTAAAATTCTTTCAACCTAGAATTCTATGCCCATCCCAACTGTCATTCGAGAATAGAATATAGATATGCAATGACTCAAAAAAATTTACTTCCCATACCTCCTTTCTTAGGAAGTTATTAAAGAGTGAGATGAAAGAAAGAGGAAAGGATGGAAGGAAGGAAAGGAAGGAAGGGAAGGAAGAGGAAGGGGGAGGAGGGA
>NW_006436543.1:767728-839356 GCF_000325575.1 Pteropus alecto | reverse complement strand
AAGAGGAGGGGAAAGGAAGGGAAGATAATCTGGAAAGAAAGGGAGATCTGGAAAGAGAAGTCCTAGGACAAATGTGCATCAGGCTTATGGAGCAACCTGTCTAGACTAGAGCTGGAGACAGAAGACTCCCAGAAGAGGTCTCAAGGGAAAAAAGAACAAACTGTTTGAACTGTAACATCTGCTGGAACATTTGAGAAAAATTAGAACTGGGAAACACGAAATTAGGCAAATTTTAATTAACTCAAAAACACAAAAGAAAGTGCAAGAAGCGAGACAATCTTAGCACACTATTTCCCTCGGCAAAAAAGTACATAGTTAAAACAATGTAAATACAAAATGTTGATTTTACCAAAAGTCATACTATAACAAGATAGCCTAGAGAGTTTTAACAACATGCATACTTGGCTACTGCCTCCAGTTTCATGGGAATGACCTGATATGATATCTTGAGATATGCTTTAAAGTACTCCAAGAGGGACAAGGAGACAGGAGGAAAGGAGTAATCATGAAAAAGATGGTTGCTGAAGCTGGGTAGTATATTAGAGTACGTTAGAGTCATTTTTTATGTGTATATGTTTAGAATGTACCACAATTATTAGCATTGTAAAATAAAGTGAAGAATTCAAATTTATTCTCATCTCATTTATTCTTTAGTTTTTCTATTACTTCTATTCCTCATTCAACCCCAACAAAGCCAGCAGTTATTATATAATGTATACATATTATATATATAATGTATAATGTTATCACGGTGGCTTTTTGAAAGATTAAATACATTAAATATAATTTTAAAATATAACTAAACTGGTGAAAAGATGGATTTCACTCATTTTTCTTGTTAAATAAGCTGTAATATTTATCAAGTTTCAAATTTTCAAAGAAATGGGACTTTTTTTGGTATCTTTAAATCTTTAATCCTCCTTTGATTTTGTAGGCCCCTCAGTATACTATGATGTAATTATTATGATGAAACAGGAAGAGCACAAAAGATGAAAATATTACAAAAATTTTCACAGATGTATCTTTAATGTTGATCATCTCAGCTATCAATTTACTTGCTTCTCTCATAAGCAAATTATATTTCCCATGATCACAGAATATTGTCTAAGTTTTCTTACCCAGACCCCTGGCTGCAATATCAGTAGCAAAGAGTACTGCAGCTCTCTTACGGACAAATTCATTATAGACTTCCATTCTTCTCATCTGCTGCTGTCGACCATGCAGGGCAAGGATAGAAATACCAGGACGTAGTCGGCAGAATACTCGGTACAGATACTGGACCTAGGCATTAACAGAAAAGTGAGTTTAGTACTTCAGGATAGCGGCAGCAAAGTGAGCTTACAAGATGAAGAGCAAAAATGTATTAAGAAACACAAGTGTCACAGTTTTGCCAATTAAAGATATACAGAGCAGAGAAAGGAAAATATAGTCTACAATTATGGTGTTCAAGCATTTTTGCTCACATTATTTCCTAAATTAATTCTGGAAAAAAAAATGCTCCCCTTACATTTTTAAGTTAACATCCAACGCTTTTCCAAATTTAATTGGTTACAAAGAATGTAATTTCTGATATATTGTAAATACTGATATTTTAAAATAAATCCTTGTAACATCTTATAAATATATCCAATAGATCTAAATAGCAGAGCAATTTGATACCCGCTACCAATTATTTTTAAAATATATCAAAATAATGAGGAGGTTATGCACTATGTGGCAGAGGGCTCCTCAGTTTTGCTGTGAATCTAAAATTGCTCTAAAAAAATTAGGTCTTTCTAAAATATTTAAAATGTGAGGAAACTCCTCTTTAACAGTAAGAAATTTTCTATCATTTCTTTTTCTCCCTGAACTCTTATTTTCTGACACCACAGAATTTTATCTTCATAGTTTCATGCTTTAAAGTTTTTGATTACTTTATCAAAATTCATGGTTTTCTACAACAAAACTCTGTTTATCACTTTTAACTTTTTAAACTTTCCTGGACTATAAAATTGTTAAAATTTTTCTTCTCAGGCTGAACTATTATCACAACTGTTATCAGTATAGAACTGACCCAAACAAGAAATGCTAAAATTTGATTTTAAAAAACTGTTCAACATAATTTTATTGTTTTAAAATGTTGGAAGTTATATAATAGTGGATGTTACTACATCTCTTAATATGCAGGACTAAATGGAGCCAATTGTTACTTTAGTTTTATTTCTCTTTAGTTTATCTATCTATAAATGACTACTACTGATTGCTAGACTGAGGCGGAGTATGATATCTTTTTATTCCTATTTCTTCTAACATAGGTATTAAGAAAATTTCTTCACAAAAAAATATAGGAAATGGGCTAGAAGGAACCTTAATTCTTTGAATGCCTATAAAATATTTCAAAATCATAAAATTATTTGTAATCATCTATCAGCTAATACTTCGTTAAGTCTCTTTTCAAATTTTGTTGAAAGTAAAGAATGGGAAACCACCTGAATTGCAATGACTTGTTACCCTGTTATTAAAGGCATCGACTTGCTGAACAGCCACACTGGTGCCAGAAAGCTTATCTGATCCTGAAACAATGCATCAATAAGATTAAAGATAGGTGGACCTGTGCCTTTCTTTCGTAAAGATTTTCCAAAGGGCTACTGCACAAAGGGGACATGGGAAAGGAGAACCTACAGGACCACAGATGGCCTCCTAGATAAACCAATCTCAGAAAATAATATCATGGAAATTGAAGTATAAATTGAGTCCATGAAAATTTTCTGCAATCTGCATCTCTTGAATCAAAACTGACCTTGAATTACTGCTCTTGAAAAAATTGGCTGAGGTGGAAGACATACGTAGAATAATGCCATGTAGGTTTTAAGTAACAAGTTTAATTCAAATTTAACAGAAAAAGTCATTGGAGGGTTTGCAGCAAGGCAGTGACATATTCCAGTTTCCACTTTCCAAAAAAATCATTCTCACTGTAATATGGAATAACTAGAGAAAAGAAAGTAAAAGAATGGAGAGACCAACCAGGAGTAAGAGATAGTTAAGCATGGTTCAGAGTAAACTGTAGCATGAGGGATACTGAGAAGTAGTAGCGCTAATGAGAGTTATCAATAGGCTGAATATGGGATGAAGACAAACAAGAATTAAGAATCCAGTCATTTACTGAGATGAGGAATTGCTTGAGGGAGCAGATTTAAGGGAGAGAAAATCTTAAATTGTTTTTCCTTTGTTAAAGTTGAGATGCCCTCTAGAAACTCAATTGGAATACTAGTAATCAAATAGATACACAAGTCTGGGGCTCAGGAAAGAGGTCAGGACTTGAAACATGGATTTAGCAGTTGCCAGAATACAGATGGCATTTAAAGCCATAAAACTGAAAAGGTTACCTAAAAAGAGTATATATGGAAAAAGGGCAGAGTACAGAAGTTTGAGGCACTCCAAATTGTAGTGGCCTGGCAAAGAAGAACTAGCAAGGAAGGTTATGAGAACAGTCAGAAGACAAGGGAATAAACAAGTGAGTGAGTATGGAGTCACAGAGTCTAAAGAAGTGTTTCAAGAAGGAGGGAATGATCAGCTGTATTAATATGCTTCTGAGAGATCAAATAAGAACTAATGACTGACCACTGACTCTGGCAAGCTGTATCTCTTAATAAGGGCTGATACAGTGGAGGGCTGTGGAAAGAGATGAGACAGTGATACAACTAATAGAGATAAATCATTAAAAGAGTTTGCTGTGAAGAAGAACAGAAAAAAGAGGCAGTGACTAGAAAGGGACAAGAGATTTGCTTTTTATTATAACATGGGCAATATTCAAGAATGATAGAGAGACAAGAAAACAGAGAAGATATCTGCAGTAACGAAGGGCTTGTGCAGGAGAGAGGGCAAGATCTGGAGCGTACACAGAAGGGTTGATTGTAGACACAAGCAAGGACAATTTGTTCACTGTGACAAGAGGGAAAGCAGAGTGTTATGCAGTGGAAATTTTAAACATAAACTCTTAAACTTATTCTCCTTCTTTAGATGTAAAGTTCTAAAAATCTAAAATAGGTCCTGAAATAAAAATCTGAAGTCATTCTTCACATGGTAAAATGACAGGGTTCTGTATTTTCCCCCAACAAAAGACAGACCGCTACTGATCTCCATAATCTCACTCACAAATTTATAATGTTAAACTATTCCAAAAGCTATAAATCTAGAGTCAACCTACTATATGCCAACTTATGACATCAGGGAATGTGAAAAAGGGACAAAAATCAGCCATGGTCCCTCTTCTTTAAAAGAAGGGACCCAGTTTTCTCATACATCACTGAATCCCTTACTTGTAGCAAAAGGCTAGGATTGTATAAATGTTTATTAACTAAATAAAGATATAAAGATTACAGGATAGGGTTATAACAAGGGAATTGGGAGTGTCAGAAAAGGACTTCCAAGTGTACCATTAGTCTTAAAAGACAGTAAATGTTTCCCCAAAATTGAGGTGAAGGAATGCAGGAAAGGAATTGTAAAGATCAGCATGAACAAAGATATGGAGGCATGAAAACAAATGGCATATTCAGTTCAGAATTCATGGAGGGTAGGTGAGAGATTATAAAAACCTCTAGTTAGCCTAGTCATTCCATTGTTTATTCTGCCAGTACTTTAGGGCTATTATGTTCCAAGCATTGTGCTCAGTGCTTACAACACTGAAGTAAAAACAGTTTCTTCCTTAATGGAGCTTATAGTTTCATCCACAGATTCCTTTAAAACAAAAGCACAAGTTCTCTACCTATGGATCCCTCACATCTAACATTGTATCTACTAAAATAGAAAAGAAATTGTTATTTGTCTGAAATTTGATATTTTAAAAGAGATGATCCAACAGGAATAACTTAAGAAAAATAAACCTTCAGTACCTCTTTACAACTGGAGAAAAATACAATACTTTTCTTCTTCAGATGGCTTCTCAAAAAGGAATATAGCACACTTATTTTTTGCTGCAGCTCACAAACTATGTAATTCTGTTCCAAAGTGGCTGGGGTACTTATGAAAATAGGAAGAAAAATGTTAAAAATATGCCATGTTAGAAACTTTGAATCCAGACCAGAAAAAGAAAAACACAAATGTTAATAGTTGCCTCTCAAATTTCTCTCACCCCCTCCCCAACCCCCTACACATACGCATACATGAGAACTTCTCTACTGTCCCTTAGGAAATAAATTCAACACATGACTAAAATACAATCAAAATCCCTTATAGATTATATATCAAAAAGACACAAACAGCAGTTGCCTCTAAAAAGATATGGTCAAGGATCAACTGAAGGGGCATGAGGGAACTAGATGAGTTGATGAGAATCTTCCACATATTAATAGGGGCTTGGGTTACAGAAATATACAGATTTATCAAAACTCAGCAAGCATACTCTTAATTTGTTCATGACATTGTATGTAAAAATTACATCGAGGTACAAAATCTCTATACATACTAAATTCTAGTTAGTGACATGTGCACTGAAATAGCTAGCAGAAGTGTGCAGGTGTCTGCAATTTACTTTGAAGTGCACCAAAAATAAGATGGGTTGATGTATAATTTTTTTTTTTTTTTTTTTTAGGCAAGGCAGCCTTTGGTTGACCTCACAGATTGCAAGGACCTTGTCAGCTTACAATCTCTTATTTTTTATTTTTTATGCCTACAGCACCTAGTCTTCCTAGGTGGTCTCCCATCCAAGTACTAACCAGGCCTGACCCTGCTTAGCTTCTGAGATCAGACAGGATTGGGCTTGTTCAGGGTGGCATGGCCGTATACTTGATGTATAATTAGAAGGACTGGATAAATGGATAGTAAAATGGATGCTACTGCCATTAGGTAGCATCTAGATAGCTGGTACAAGGTTCACTACGGAAGTCTTTCAATTGTGCTACATGTTTGAAATTTCTTATAATAAAACGGAGAGACGTACACATACATTCATTCACTCTTTCATAAACCTACATTTTGGATTATGTCCCAAAAAATGCTGATAAACATACAAAAAGATATGACATTATTTATAAAGCAAAACAATGTAAATCAACCCACATGTTTATCAGTAGGGAACTTGTAGAATGAGCTACTATATATCCACACAACTAAGTATCATGCATGTGAAAAAGGAATGAAGAATCTATCCACATATTGCTATAGAGTGATCTCTAGAATATACTAAATGAAAGCAAGCAGCAGAATAGTATATAGAATTTGGTACCAATTATCAGGGTTGGACTGTACAAATACTATAACACACACATTCATGCACGCAGGCACCCCTGTGTGTCTGCTTATATTTTTAAAAAGAGGCAGACAAACCAAAAACTAAAAATTGGTTACCCATAGGGGAATATACAGAATTAATTTTAAAAATTCAGTTTAAAAAACAAATGAACAGAACTAATTTTAAAAATTCAGTTTAAAAAACAAATGAGCCTAGGTCTACCCTACAACCATGCTGTCCTATACATTCGTCCACTTCCCTGTTCGAAGGCACTATGAAGCCATGTGCGTGCTGCTGGTTGACCAAGGCCAGAGCTAGACAGAGGAGGTGGTGACCAAGGAGACCTGGCCGCAGGGCTCACTCAAGGTCTCCTGTCTGTACAAGCAGCTCCCCAAGTTCCAAGACAGAGACTTCACCCTGTACCAGTCCAGTGCCATCCTGTGCCACCTGGGCCACTCCCTCGGGCTGTATGCGAAGTACCAGTGGGAGACGGCCTTGATGGATGTTATGAATGATGGCATGGAGAACTAACCTCCGCAGCAAATATATCACCCTCTTCTAGACCAATTATGAGGTGAGCAAGGAGGACTATGGGAAGGAGCTGCCCAGGCACTTGAAGCTTTTTGAGACCCTGAGATCCCAGAACCAGGGGGCCAGGCCTTCATCAGGGGCAACCAGATCTTCTCTGTGGACAATAACCTGTTGGACTTGCTGCTAAATCACCAGGTCCTGGCCTCCAGCTGTCTGGACTCCTGCCCCCTGCTCTCAGCCTACGTGGCACACTTCAGCACCCGGCCCAAGCTCAAGGCCTTCCTGGCCTTCCCTGAACATGTGAACCTGCCCATTAATGACAGCAGGAAACAATGAGGGATTATGGCACCCTCAGCACGAGGCAGGGGGTGCCTGCCTCCCCCTCCCTATAAAATTTCCAAGAAATAAAAGAAACAAGCCTAAAGATATAAAGCTATACCAAGTTGATAGCTTAATGACAGAGGAACTTCAAAGGAATTTGGATTGTTACATTCTTACTGGGCTATCTAAGGAAAAAAAAAGAAATATAAAAGAATCTTAAATTTTCATAAGTAATCATTTTGGTAGCAATGTTATCCTGAAATTTTAGACAGACTAACTGATAAGTGGAAAAAATAAATAAAAGACATTAGAAATGAAGATGTCTGGCATAAGAAAAAAACACATATATATAAATCAAAGAGTCTGTAACTTTAAATTTGATTTGATTTGTAAATAACAGCATGAACTCATCATCTGTTTTTAAAAAAAAAAAATCTGCCCAATGAAAAGCCTGAACACAATGACCATCCCATTAGCAACTAAACAATGATCCCTAAACACAATATCCTGCCCAAAGAATTTTATATGGGATGGAAACATACGGTGAACCTTGAACACCAGAAAGCAAGGAAGCCAAAGACTACTGGGATGTGTCTAAAAGATCCAGGTAACAAATTGAAGAACTTCCTACTAACCAAGTTTGGAAGGATACAAGACAATTTGAGTATTAAAAATACAGTAATAGATGGGAGGTGGGAAATAGTGTAGATGACAGAGGCTCTGTTCATCCCTCTGGCAACCAAATCAAAGTTGTGACAGAAACAAGGAGCAAACAGCAAGGGAAAATCTCTTGGGAGCTAGATGAACAAGCTATACAACTAGGGAGAAATCTAAGAAATCACCCTGCAATGGCAGAAGGTAGGGTTGGGCGAGGACGTAAGGCCGCCCGGGCCCAAATGGCTGAATGGGATGGAGGCTGCTGCAGCAGCAACAGCAGCTGCAGACACCTTTTAAGGGGGCCGAGTCTCTGAGAGGACTTCCACGGTGACAGACCTCACTCTGAGCACTAGTGCTGATTCAGCTGCATAGGGACTTATAGTACGACACTGAGTTGTCGGAGTTAGGGTCATGGTGAGGCTCTCTTCCTGGGACTGCCAGTGATATTACTGTTCCTCTGCTGAGCACTACCCGCTCCCAGTGCACAGACTCAACACTGCCGTAGCAAAGATGTCATCGAACTGGATAACAGAGGTTGCTCCGCCCAGAGAATTCCCTGAAACTCCACCTCCCCCCAACTCACGGCCACACCCTAGCCACATCCAGGTATATTCTCAAAGAGTCAGGTGCTCGTTGTTGCTGAGCTCGTTGCTGAGCAATGCCTAGACTCACATTGGCGGCAGTTGGCCTTGGTTTCTGGTGTGGCCATTAGAGGCAACTATAAGCACAGCAATCTGTCGATTGCTTGCTGAATTTTAACAGGAGGCCCTGAATGGCACAGGCTTGGGCTAAATTTGGCCTGTCACTGAACTCCTCTCAAGACTGTGCCACTGGACACCTACTTCACAAATTCACACTAATAAGACTGGGAGACTTAGGAGCTTTGCTTAGTACACAGAAATAGACACAGAAAGGCAGCCAAAATGGGAAGACAAAGAAGCAGAAACCACATGAGAGAACAGAACAGAAATACAGAAATAATGGAGTCAAGATAGCTAACAGATGCGGAATTCAAAACACTAGCTATAAAGATGCTCAGTGAACTTAGGGGAAGGGTAGAAGAATTCTGTGACAACTTCAACAAAGAGATAAAAATGGAAATTATAAAAGAGAATCAGTCAGAAATGAAAAACACATTATCTGAGATGAGAAGTATATTAAATGGAATAAACAAAGTGAATAAAGAAGAGAATCAAATGACCTATATAGAGGATGGGAAAGCCAAGGACACTCAATCAGAATGGCAAGAAAAAAGAAGCCAAGACTATAATAACAATTTAAGGAGCCTATTAGACACTATTAAAGGTAAAAATACCCGTGTCATCAGGGGACCTGAGGGAAAACAAGGCGTTGAACAGCTATTTGAAGAAATAATGATGGAAAACTTTCTTAACCTAGCGAAGGAAATAGATATGAAACCCCAGGATGCTCAGAGAATCCCAAAAACCAGGAATCTAAAGAGGTCAACACCAAGACACATCATACTTAAAAGGCCAATGGAATTTTAAAAGCAGCAAGAGATAAGCAGATAGTTACCTACAAAAGAGCACCCATAAGACTGACAGCTGATTTCTCAACAGAAACTATGCACAACAGAAGGGCTTCGCACAAAATATTCGACGGGATGAAACCCAGGATCTATAATCAAGAATACTTTATCCAGCAAAGCTATCATTTAGAGTTGAAGGACAGATAAAGAGCTTCTCAGACAAAAATGAGCTAAAGGAATTTATCACCACCAAGCCAGTATTACAGGAAATGTTGGAGGGACTTCTCTAAGAAGAAGAAACATGTATCAAAAACAAGAATAAAGAATGGCAATAACTATGTTCTTCTCAACAAGTACCTCAAATGGAAAAGAATGAAGTGTTCCAACCAAAAGATAGAGTGGCTGAATGGATAAGAAAAAAAGACCCCTACATATGCTACCTACAAGAGACTCACTTCAGATTAAAGGACACGCACAGACTAAAAGGAAGGGGATGGAAAAAGATATTGCCTTGATGGACCAAGAGGGTATTACATTGAATGAAATGGGTCAGATAAAGACAAATGTCGCATAATTTCACGTACATGTGGAATCTAAAGAACAAAATCAACAACAACAATAACAAAACCAGAAATAAACTCATAGATACAGAGAATATTTTGAGGGACACTAGATGGAAGGGGTGTTGCAGGGAAAAAGAGCAAAGGGACTGAGAGGTGCAGGTGGATGTTTGCAGAGTAGACATGGGGATGTAGAAGATAGCATGGGGAAGATGGTTAATAATGCTGGACTGAATATGTGGAGGGAAGGAGGGGTGCTAGATTTGGTAGGGTGAGTGCTTTGCGAGTTGTGTGGATTTCTGATCAATATGCTGTACAGCTGAGGCTGGTGTGCTACATGCCAACTATAAGTGAAAAAAACTCATTGAATTGTACAGTGTAAATGCAGGCAACTAGTCTATTATATTTCAATAAAGACAAAAAATACAGGAATAATTTCTACTGAAAGACAAACAAGATAGTATGTTTAAATGTATGAGGTAATAACAGTAAATAACATCATAAATGTCAATAAGTCTGATTTCGTTTTAATTTAAAAAAAAAAAAGAACTGCTCACCTTTGGAAAATGTTAGGGAAGTATCTCTTCAGACTAAAAACTGTGAAATAAAGAGAATGAAGCATGTATCCTGACCTTCTTGTAAGAACTGTACCTCATAACAAAGTAACTGTTGGTATGGGAAAGTTTTTTGATATAAAAGTATCCCAGTTAAGAAATAACAGAATCAGAATATCACAATTTTGTAAATCCTAATGAAATAAGGATCTAAACAATAACCATCACTGACCACTAAAACTGGATTAAATATAAATTAAAAAAAAAAAAAAAATACTGAGGGCATCAGAGAGTCACCAAGGCAGCTAGGACTTGAGGTCCTGAAGGAGAAAATGGAAATGCCCTGATGCAAGCTCCATATTAATCTCCACTATTCCTTCAAAGCACCTGCTAATTTGTCTGATAGATGAGAGATAAAGTAGCAGCCTTAGGTCCAAACATGTCACTTTAAGATCCTAGAGTAGGAACAGTGAAAAATCTGAATCTGAAATTCTTCACACAATTTCCCTATGAAGAGTATGTCAACTCTTAAACCCTGAACGCACAAGACAAAAATGAGTGAAGAAAAAGGAACTGCTAAGCTCAGAGTTTAGCAGAAATCATGACAGTCTCACAGTGCCACTAAATTCAGAGCCTGCCTAGGTGAAGGGCTCTGGTAAATACCCGTCTTTCAGTTGAGGCCCCCAAAAGAACTATGCCCCCTGAGTGAGGGCTATACTCCGGGACTAAGGGCAAAACAGAAATAGAATAGCCCCAGAGTCTAGAAGCCAGCTAGCCCAGATCAAAGTCCTTAACACATCTCCTGCCATAAAAAGACATCTTTCATGGTTTTGCTAAGAACCAAAGATAAGAAAATATTAAAAACCACACATTACCTTCAAAAGGAACAAAGAACTGTCAGCTGTCTTTAACAAAAATAGAAGTTAGGGTAAAACAGAAAGATATCTCTGAAGTGAAAGAGAAAAAAGCCTGCCAAGATATCCTTCAAAATGAAAATAAAATATTTTCAGAAGTCAAAACAGAATTTTTCACTAGCAAAACTGAACTATAAAGAAATTCTTTGAGCACAACACAAGAAAAAAAAATACCAGACAAAAAAAAAAGCATTTGAGTAGGTTTAAATAAGTACTGCTGCTTCTAATAATAAGGCTTTATGGGGCCAAAAATGTGTGAAATTAAAAAACTTCACAATGAAAGCACAGTGGAAAGGAGTAAATGAACAAATAATAGGATAGGTTAAATGTAAACAAATTCCAGTTAAAAAGCAATTATCATACCAGATTAAATAAAAATAGAATATGCTGTTTACAAAGACAAAACTAAAATAAAGGCATATACAATGTAAAAAGTAAAAAGAAAAGATTGACCAAGCAAACACTAATCAAAAGAAAATTGCTATAGGTAGACTACTATCAAACTAGACTTTTAAGGCAAAAACTATTAAGATAAAGAGGCACATTTCGTAATGATTAGTGATTTAAATTAACAGGAAAAAAAATATTAAATTTGTATGCGCCCAATAACAAAGCTCAGAAAATCTATCTTAAATTTAAAATGTTTCATGATTTACCACAGAATTCAATTTATATTTACTGTAAAACGGCAAATCGCTGTGGCCCAAAGAAAACTATTTTCTCTTAAAATATACAGAAGCACCATTTCACTAAATATAGCAATACATGTATAAAGAAAACACACTGGTACACTTTCTTAGTATATTCTGATACACAGCTTCGGAAAGATCTAAATTTTAACTTATTTTTCTGGTCCGTTCCAATTTGAGAGCAGATACTCTATAATGCCTTAAAATTTTCTCGACTATATTCCTGACTATAATTTCTCATGGTATATTAACCATTGCTAAGTTGCTAAAGGGGAAAATTCAACAATGACATTAGACAAAATTCACAACAGCATTGACTTTTTATACAGCTTCTGGTAGATATGAGATTACAGAGTACTGCAGTCATTATTGTATAACCTGCAGTTTTGTAAATTATGTCACTAAAGATCTGCCTTCTAAAATGTTTTCTGAAACCCACATTTTATACAAATGATGAAACAGCATTTTGAAAATCATTTATGAAATAAACAGTTCTTTGGATTAAATTTTTTCTAACTATGAACTACAGATAACCAACCATTATCTATGGAAATTGAGTATAGGGTTAATATGTACAATTAACCTATATAAATTACTAAAGGTTTTAGAGACCATCTAATGATTGATAAATTAGTGTCTGGTAAAGACGCTAATGAGTTTTGAAAATAAGCAGTAAGCAAACAGCAAAAAGAACAAAGAAGAAAATCAAAAGACCTGGACAGTCTTTGGAGTATCAAATTAACTATACCAAGAATTTCCCATAGCTATGTCAACACAACTGTATAAAAACCAATGTCTACTCAGAAGTAAGTCAAGGAGGAAATTATACCTCAAGTATCTCTTGCTATTCCATTCCTGAGTTCTTCCTAACCAAAGCTACCAGTACTTGGAATCTCCAAAGTTGATCTATTAGATTAGCTGGAAGCAGAGTCTGGCCTCTTAGGCTTTTTTTAAGTCTCAGTTAGATATCCATTAGCTAGGTCAAGGCCAAGATGGGACTGATTGCCCATACTCCCTACATTTAAAGACTTTCCAAGAGGATGACCTAATTCATTTTCCCAACTTTCTTTTTAGATTGACATTTCACAGCAAGAAAGGACAATTGAGATAGAAATAATGGTAGCGATGAATTCGTATTGAGATTTTCAACACATTCAACTCATATTCACTGGAAAACATTTCTAAAAGTCAAATATATCCAGAGTCTATGATTCAACCCAAACATACATACAATTCCAGCTATCATATCAAAATACACTTTAAAACAAATATCCTTTAACCCATTTATACATATCATACACACACACACACAAACTTCATTGTCACATGAACAAGCATACCTTACTCTCCAGTTTTTAGTGAAACCAAGATAAAACAACAGTTGCTGGAACATTTTAAACAGAAGGTATTTTGCTAAATATTAATGCACTTGATAAAATATGTTCCATAGCACATTAGTCCTATATAACATAGCTAAAAAGAATGATTCTGTACACGAATAATTTTGGTAAATGCAGGAAGCTATATTAATTTCCAATGCTTTGGATAATCACAATGTCTACAAAAATATTAAAGGTTCTGAAAAGTCTTGAAGAACATTGTTTTACGCTAACTCAGCATTTGCTATTTACCTACCTAGGAATGCATCTCTCTACCCCAGTCCGCCACTATTTTATGAGGAATAATTAGTGAATAAATACTTGTTAACATCTTAAGAAAAAATATTTGTTCCCCAGACACATTTCGAGAAATATTACATGAATGTTCTCACATGCATCTAGAATTTAATAATTTTTACTAATACATTTACTATGCTTTGCATATCTAATAACACATAAAATGTTTTGTGTCCCATAACAGTAGTTGAATTTGAATATCAAATTCTTAACTGAAAAGAGAGAACACCAATTTCTTGTTGAATCAAATATTGTTTCAAATAGTGCATACCTGTATTTTGCTTTTTCATGAACCCAGACATATTCGGGGTTTTTCAAACTCAAGCGTGCAAGATCTTTTACAGATTTGGTTTGTGTAGCTGAGAAAAGCAAAGTCTGACGTTTCTTGGGAAGATTTTCAATAATAGCATTCATGGTATCAGCAAAGCCCATATCCAAGATTCTATCTGCCTCATCAAGAACTAAAAAGGGAAAACACTAGTTGAATTACAATATTTAAAATATACATTAGGTTAAATGCAATATGATATCCTGGACTGGATCCTAGAACAGAAAAAGAACATTAATGGAAAAACTGGTGAAATCCAAATAAAGTATGGAATTTATATAATGTACATCTTTTAGTTTTGACAGAGGTGCCACAATTATTTAAGATGTTATACTAGGGGAAACTAGGGGGAGGGATATAGAGGAACTCTGTACAATCACTGCAACTTTTCTATAAATCTAGAATTATTCTAAAATAAAGAGTTGATTTAAAAAATACATATTAAGTAACACCATCGATAGCAGATGCACCTTAAGATTAAAAAAATACTCTTAACAGTATCAAATACTGAAATATCTAATTTCATATACAACAAGACATATTCTTCTGACTATTTTGATTTTAAAAAGTCTAACTGTACTCTCTGGGTTTAGAATCCACATGCCAAAAAAATCAAGTTATGTCTCAGAATGTTTTTAATCATATTTATTCGATAAAACATTTTATCATTAAAATTTATGAGGGCTCTCTAAGTTGAGATACTTTTCATTAAATATTCATTAGACTCACCTAACATTTGGAGATTGGTGGCATGAAAACATATTGTTTCATCCATGTGTTGCAGAAGTCGCCCCGGTGTACAAACGAGTATATTTATGTTGTTGATCCTCTCAGCTTCGTGTTTCAGATCCTAAAAACAGTTGTTTCTTTTGATTACACAGATGCATCACCAAGCAGCCTGTGTAATAAAACTATAAAAGCCATCTGCATGTGGCATTTCAGCAAAGCAATGTAGATACTCTAGAAATAAATGTAACCTTCTCCCTTCTATTTCTGTAGCACATCCAAATTTCTGGGCCAAATAAATGTCTTCAGTGAAGACTAAAGAGCTCAGAGTTTCTATAGATTCTTAATCAAATGCAGGATTTTGAGGCCAAGAAAAATATTATATGAATGCTCCAACTCTTGATTTTTTCTTAGGACTACTAGAACTAACTTAAAAACCAGATTATTCCCATTCTTAAGGTCAGGATCCAGGGGCACTGACTGAACAGGCCCTCTGACACCACTCACTATACTTTGTGGACTACAAAAAGAAAGAGCTTACCTATTTCTCTCCTTGAAACATTAACTACAGAATGTTCATTGTTAAAGCTGGGTGACAGGTACATGGGTATGTGAAGGTTTATGTTATTCTTTCTTTTGTTACGTATATTTGCATATAAATTCAAAAATTCAGGTATTTAACCTCGCATTGTAGAAAGTCTAGCAGACACAAACATTCCAGGTATGCTAAAAGGTACTGAAGCTGAGCAGCAGGTTTTACCATGACCTAAAATAAACATTCCTCAAAACTATCTTCTATCTTCCTTTCTTCTGCTGCTGACTCAGCAATGTTCTGAAATTCAACCTCTTAGACTCTGTATTAAAAGGCACTAGTCCACATACTGAAATGGCACCTTTCCCAGTAACAGGTTGGTAGAGTAAATTAGTCTCAGAACCTGATCAATTCAGATACTCTGACAAAATGGACATTTTGGACCTATAAAATTGACAACCAGACTCTACAAGTCAGTGACCACACCAAGATGCTATCACCCCCTCTCTAATGGGCCAGCCTGTTTAGATGAAATCTCCACCTCTTCCCAGTCAACTGCCACAGTGCTCCAACATAAGTTACAGAATAAAAGAAAGAAAGACAAGGACAAGAAGACAAACCTTTCCACCAATGATGAGACCAGCCGAAAACTCATGGTTCTTTCCTACTTTTCGAAGAACCTCAAAGGTCTGATAGGCCAGCTCTCTTGTAGGTGATATAATCAAAACCCCCAGCCCATCAGTTGAGGTCCACTGCAGACGATATAAGGCTTCAAGCACCTCGGAAAAAGACAGCAAGTCGTGTTCAATAAGTTCTTAGAGAAGGCAGCTTTTTGATTCCTGAGTCGACCTTGCCACTCCGGATCACAGGCACCTTCCAAGCGGAAGGCATACCAGTCATGAGTTTTATCCAATCAAAAAGAAGAAATTGTTTGCTTTGGTTTTTCTTTTTCCATCCACCAGAAGCATCCTCTCCCAAATCATAGAGGGAAGGGAAAAGAAGCCCCAGCTGCTGCCAGAGCCATGCCATGAGGAAACTGACAATCAGTAAAAGGTATGTGCAGCCCACAGACTTTTAAAATGGATTTCAGAAAAATATGTGTACCATTTTCTGAATAGGAACCACATTAAAACAAACTCTCATCTGTGCAGCTGCTGTAGTTACACAGCGAAATTATCTAGTTGGGGCGTGACATCGCTATAAAAAATTAAAATTTAAGAGAAAAATGGTTTTCCAACACTTGAAACTAAATCTCAAATGATTTTTCTAAGCCAATTATTTTGTAGAAATTAAATTATGACACCAACTGCATAAGTGAGATACAAGTGAATTCCTAAGAGCTTCTATTATTTTGCTGCTATAAAGGACAGATATCACTATCCCAGGAAATCCTCAAGTAACCCAGTCTTCTAAAAGTGAGCACATTTCACCTTTATCCTAAACAAGTGGCAAACATAAATGCCATTGGGAGGTTTGCCAGGCTGAACAGAGAAACGGCCTTCTCTCCTGGTCTTACAGCAAAGCAGAACCTTTCTGACCTGCCAGCCTGGAACACCCTACATCCTTCAGAAATGTAATGGCTTGTCAAGGCACGATAATTCATTCAATAAGTTACTGACTGCTCACCATGTACAAGGTGCTATGCTATAGGACCTGAGGAATACAGTGAAGAACAAAACAGATGTGGCACCTGTCTGACAAAGCTTGCATTCGAGCCAGGAAAACTCAACACGAAACAACTTTTTACATAAATATTTATTTCTATCTAGGCACAGAATGTTTGAAAATCATGGAAGAGAGAATCTGACCCAATATGAATAAACTACTTACTGGAACAAGGAAAGCCAAAGTCTTGCCAGATCCAGTTTTGGCAGCTCCGAGAACATCTTTACCTTGCAAAGCCAATCCAATGGTCTGTTTCTGTATCTCAGTTACCAAACGATACTGGGCTTCTTGCAAACCTGCAAGTGTAAAGGGGATAAGAATGACACTTCAGAAAATTCCTATAGAACAGTATTATGGACTTAACTGTGTGCCCTCCATACATGTACACGTACACACACACACACGCACATTGAGGCCCTAATACTCCAGTACCTTAGAATGTGACTATATTTGGAGACAGGGCCTTTAAAGAGGTGATTAAGTTAAAATGAGCCCATTAGGGTAGACCTTAATCCAATCTAACTAGTATCCTTGCAAGAAGGGGAAATTTGGACAAAGAGGCACTTAGGGGTGTAAGTGTACAGAAGGAAAACCCTGTGAAGAGGCAGCAAGAGGGCAGCCAAGGAGAGACCACCTGTAAGCCATTATGACCCTCAGAAGAAATCAACCCTGCCAGCATCTTGATCTTTTGACTTCCAGGCCGCAAAACTGTGAGAAAATAAATTTCTATTGTTTAAGCCATCTAGTTTGTGGTATTTTGTTCTCGTTTTACTCACAAACCAATATAAAAGCTGTCGCAATTTTGTTTGTTCTCTTAAGTATTTTAACATAATTAGGTTTTATTTTAATTGTTCAGAGGCCCTATCATCTTGTCTTTTCACTATTGTTCTTTAGTCCAGAAAGAATGATCACAAACTGGTAAAACTTAAATGAATTGTTTAAGTTTATTGGGGTGACGCTGGTTTGTAACATTATATATTTCAAGTGTACAGTTCTGTAACACATCACCTGTATACTGCATTGTGTTCACCACCCAAAGTCTAGTCTCCCACCACAAATATGACCCCCTTTACTCTCTCTATCTTCCCCCTACCCGCTTCCCCTCTGGTAACCACCCTTCTGTTACCTGTGAGTTTGTTGCTTTCTGTTTTACATCTCACATAATGAGTTTTGAAATCATATGGTTCTTGTCCTTTTTTGTCTGACTTATTTTAATTAGCATGATACTCTCAAGATTCATCCATGTTGTCATGTATTTCATCTTTTCTTACAGCTGAGTAATATTCCATTGTGTGTGTGTGTGTATGTGTGTGTGTGTGTGTGTGTGTGTGTGTGTGTGTGTGTATTTACCCCATCTTATTTATCCAATCATTCACTGAAGGACACTTAGCCACCATGTATAATGCTGCAATTAACATAGGGGAACATATATTCTTTTGATTAAATATTTTCAAATTTTTAGTAGATACCCAGAAAAAGGATTGCTGGGTCGTATGGTAGCTCTATTCTTAATTTGTTGAGGAATCTCAACACTGTTTTCCAAAGTGGCTGTACCAATTTACATTCCCACTAGCAATATATGAGAGTTCCTTTTTCTCCACTTCCTCACCGACACTTGATATTTCTCGTCTTATTGATAACAACCATTATAACAAGTGGTATCTCACTGTGGTTTTGATTTGATTCTTCGGAAAAGTGTTCAGGCCCTCTGCCTATTTTTAAATAAGACTGGTTTTGTTGTTGAGTTGTATGAGTTCTTTATATAGTTAGGATATTAGCCTCTTATCAGAGTTATTGTTGGCAAATATCTTCTCCCATTTGGTTGGTTGCCATTTTGCTGTACAGAAGCTTTTTAATTTTATGTAGTCCCCATTAATTTATTTTTATAGTCACATTCATTTATTTTTACTTTTAGCTCCCTTGCCTTTGGGGTCAAGTTCATAAAATATTCTCTGAGACCCAGGTCCATAAGTTTACTACCTATTTTTTCTTCTATGTATTTTATCATTTCAGATCTTATATTTAGGTTTTGATCCATTTTTAGTTAATTTTGTATATGGTGTCAAATAACAGTCTAGTTTCAGTCTTTTACATGTGGCTTTCCAATTTTCCCAATGCCGTTTATGGAATAGGTTTTCTTTTCTCCCTTGCATGTTTTTGGCTCCTTTGTCAAAAATTAGTTGCCCATATACATGTGGGTTGATTTCTGGGCTCTCAATTCTGTTCCATTGGTCTCTGTACATGTTTTTCTACCAATACCATGCTGTTTTGATTACTGTAGCTTTGTAGTATAATCGCAAGTCAAGGTGTATGAAATCTCTGGTTTTGCCCTTTTTTTCAGGATTGCTTTGGCTACTTGTATGGAACCACAAAAGACTCCAAATTTGATAATTTTTTTGTTCTATCTTTTTTAATGCCATTGAGATTTTGATATGCATGGCATTAAATCTATATATTGGTTTAGGTAATATGGCTGTTTTAACTACGTTGATTCTTTCAATCCATGAACACAGAATATCTTTCCATTTCTTTGTGTATTCTTCCATTTCTTTCAACTATGTCTTATAGTTTTCAGTGGTATAAATCCTTCACACCTTTTGTTATGTTTATTCTCAGGTATTTTATTCTTTTTGTTGCAAATGCAAATGGAATTCTTTTTGATATTTCATATTAATATATAAGAATGCAACAAATTTTTGTACATCGATTTTATATCCTGCAACTTGTTTATTGTTTCTAATAGTTTTTTGGTGGAGTCTTCAAGGTTTTCTATATAAAGAATCATGTCATCTGCAAAAAGTAACAATTTCACTTCTTCATTACCAATTTGGATGCCTTTTATTTCTTTCGCTTGCCTAATTGCTCTGACTAGGACTTCCAGCACTATGAATAACTGTAGTGACACTGGGCATCCTTGTCTTATTCCTAATTTTTAGAGGAAAAGCTTCCCATTTTTCACCACTGAGTATATTAGCTGAGGGTCTGTCATATATGGTCTTTATTATGAAGAGTCTTCTCACACCACCATGCTACTTAATTGTTTCTTATTGTAGGTTTTCGTGGTATTAAAATTACTTGCCGAAACAAGATTTGTCAAGTTAAACTGTTTCTAAATCTTTTTTCCATTTATGAAAAGCATAAAGAAATCTAACATTTACCTACCTTTCAATGTTTTTTTAGACAAGGGGAAATCTGAAAATCTTGTAATTTCATTAACATTTATCTGAAAAGAAAAAGGGGACTATGTCAGATAAAACTAAATAACATCATATAATTGATTTGTTTTATAACAAAACCACTTTTTTCTCTACATTGTGCTGCAGGATTTAACTTAATCATTACTTCAAAAAAATCATCATTTCTTCTGAAAGGAAATATGCCTTGATGAAGCTATTATCAAAAATATAAGTTTGTAACTATTTTAAACTGGTGTTTAAAAAAACTTTATTCACTCAACACACATACTACTACTCTGAACATCCTTCATCTCTAAAATGTTAACACAATAAGTCATAATCGTGTCAATTTTAGGAAGAAAATTTACTTTTAGCATATCCTTTAAGGAATATCAGTTGAAGAAATAAGGGTCAAAATGACTATAAACCACAGACCGCATTGAGAATAGTTCTAGTTACACACTTTAGAGAATAGATTGGAGTGAGCTGGAGAAATTTATCTTGTTAGTACACACCTTTCAAAGTTTTAACAATAAATCAGTGGCATGTGAAATCCAACCTGACAACTACTCATTTCAGAGTATACTAAAAGGTATTATTTAAATATAACCGGCGGAAGTGTCTGTCACAGTGAAGCCACAATAAGTAACATTTTGTCCTTTAACTTTACATTATCTAAATATGCATTACTTATGTTCTTCATTAGCATCAACCCAATTTCTGAATTTCATCTTGGCTGCTCAGAAGAATTACTTTATTACGGATGGTGAAAGCAAAAACTACTGTTCAGATCTGGGAATAGGCTGCCAAATTATTCATGATTCGCAAAAGAGGAAAGCTGTATTTGTATGGTTCGTTTATTTAAATTACACTGCAGGCAGTAAAGGGATAACAGCTTGTATTTTACAGTCTACACATCTTTCCCGAGACGCATAATATAGCCCATACAGGGTTACTCTCTGGACTAAAATGCTGAAAACACAAATGTTAAACCATAGACTTAATCTCTGCAAATCATTCCAGATAACACTGGAAAGGAAGCAGAATCAGTGTACTAGTATTAGGAGAAAATTACCTCATTTAGAAGGTAATCTCCCAAACAGGACATTAAAATTAGGTGCGGTCCATCCTTGCTCTTGTGCTATTGTCAGCTAAAAAGCTGCTTACAGAAGGAGCTAGACAGATAACACACTCTTCAATCCCCATTAGAAATAAAACATAGGTAAAGTGGGCTATTCAAATGAAATAATGTGCATCTTTCTAAAATCTGTTAACCTCATAGAGGGAGAGTCTGGAAGAATAAAACTGTTCCAGCATTCATTCAGCCATTACAATATAAAGCTATATCCCAGTCTTAGAAAGAAGTCACCAAAGAACCAAAGAAAAATTTTATTCCACTGATGCTCTGGAACAGGGGTCAGCAAACTATGGTCCACAGGTCCAATCTAATTTGGTGCCTGTTTTTGTAAATACGGTTTTACTGGAGCACAGCTACAGCCATTCATTTATATATTGTCTATGTAGATATGGCAAAGAGACATTTACATATTGTCGAGGTAGTTAAGACAGAAACCGTATGACCCACAAAGACTAATACATACCTCCAGTTCACTGTGAGTTCAGTTCTAGATCACAGCAATAAGGTGAGTATTACAATAAAGCTAGTTATCTTTTTGCTGGTGGAGGGTCTTCAATTAGCAAAAAACACAAAACCTGTTTAGTGCAATAAAGCAAAGCACAAAAAAACAAGGTACGCCTATACTGACTATCTGGCCCTTTACAGAAAAAGTTTGCTGACCCTATTCCAGAAGACTCTCAATTATATTCCAAGGAATACTTAGAAACCAGAGTGGAAGATGGCTATGGTTCCTAAAACAAAATAACATTCTCTTTCCCCTTCCCTTCATTCCTTTCTTTTCTTAGAAAAAAATCACTCCTGTCTTCCCAACCTTCACACTCCCTCTAAAATCTGTAGCATTCTTCTGAAATCCAAAAACAAATGTTTCGATGATGGTACTTGTTAAAAACTTCCCAAAGGTGGTAGAAAAGCTGGAGGGAGACAGAGTGAAGAACAGGGTGGGTACCACTTCACCACTCTCCTATCACAGGCATACCTCATTTTATTGCGCTTCACTTTATTTATACATCACAGATGTTGTGTTTTTAACCAACTGAAGACCCTTCACCAGCAAAAAAATTACGACCCACTTGATTGCGGTGCTCTGGAACTGAACCCGCAATGTCTCCAAGGTATCTGTCCTTTCTCACAAAAGTAAATAATGCTTTTACATCCCAAAGCAGAAGAAAGTATAAAAACCTCCTAAAACCAAAGAACCAAAGAAAAATTTTATTCCACTGATGCTCTGGAACAGGGGTCAGCAAACTATGGTCCACAGGTCCAATCTAATTTGGTGTTCCACCTATTGCAATCAAAAGAAATCTGCATCAAATTACACCACATGAAATTCTTAAGAAAAAAAGAAACCAGGATTAGAATGCAGTGCCTATATAGCACAGCTGATTATGATAAGTCTAAATGCATCCCAGGTAAAGAGAGATTGAGTGATTCTTCAACAGTGAAAACAGTTCTTGAACTAAAATAGCTCTCTCGAAGCTTCAGTCTCCAACTCTCTATCAGCTCCTCCAGAACACAGATCCTACATGGTGGCCTTACAAATACATAACCCAGATCTCCTGCTCCAGGGAGCACGACTGACTGATAATGCCAGGAGTCACTCCCTCGATCCACCACTGAAAATGCCATGCTTCCCTGGCCTGCTACCAACAACTGAACACAGCAGCAGTATGGTTGCATGTCCATTCTAGCAGGACAAGGGATTCCTCTAATGGGCAACTTTGGCTTGAGGAACCTCCTCCATCTAAGCTCTTAAAACTGCTATACCCTGACTCTCCCTACCTGCTCCTCTTTCCATTCTTTCCATATTTCTCTTCACCTCCATAGACATTTCCCCCCCAAAAAAATCTCCAATTAACTTAATCACATCATGGCATCTGCCACTCAGAGTTCCCAAGACCTCCTAACCTGGTCTCTTATCCTCTAGACCACTTGTAGCTTGGATATGTTTTCTAACTGCCAGATAGTTTCTGAGTATAGCCTTTGTATAAATTTCCTACTGCTGCTGTAACAAATTTCCACAAATAGTGGCTTAAAGCAACATAAATTTATTAACTTACATTTATAAAAGTCAGAACACCAAAATGTGTCTAACTCAGCTAAAATCAAAGTGTTAGCAGGGCTGCATTCTTACCGGTAATTTTAGGAAAGAATCCATTTTCCTGCTTTTTCCAGCTTCTAGAGGCTCCCCACATTCCATCTTCAAAGCCAACC
This sequence comes from Pteropus alecto, assembly GCF_000325575.1. Lineage (NCBI taxonomy): Eukaryota > Metazoa > Chordata > Mammalia > Chiroptera > Pteropodidae > Pteropus > Pteropus alecto. Next base: position 815,981 of record NW_006436543.1, on the reverse strand, counting down.
AACAATGGATGAACAAGTCTCTCTCACTTCACAGAATGCTGTCACTGACTCTTCAGCTCCCTCATTTAAGGGCCCTTTGTGATTGATTGATTGATTAATTAGGCCCACCTGGATAACCCAGATCAATCACCCTATTTTAAGGTCAGCTGATTAGACATCTATTACCCCTTGCCACGTAATTTATTCACAGGTTCTAAGGATATTCACAGGACCAGGATTTAGACATCTTTAGGAGGCCATTATTCTACCTACTACAGACTCCTAAACCATTCACAGTCCACCTCCCTCTTTTCCAATCTCATTTGAAGCCAGTTCAGGAACACCTACCACACTCCAAGGAGTATTTCCCCCTTCGAAGAACACCATGTATTTTCACATCTTTTTATCTTTACTCATGTTACTCCTTCTACTATGTCCTTGCCAATCTTTTCTATCTGGAGAAACGCTTCATTCAAGAACTAGCTCCATTTACAGCTACCACAAACCACTGAAAAGTTCATGCACTACACAAAGGTATCAGGTAAGGTTCAAGTATGTGGCTGAAATCCAGCTCCACAAGCCAAGCCTAAGGATGCAACTACAACGAGGAAGAGTAGTAGTATGCTGAGAAAACATGCTTTTTCTAATTCATCTGGCCAGAAAGGACACTGTACAGGATAACTCAACCTTTTTCCCCTAATACACCACAGCACTATACATATTATTATTATTATTTATTCATTATTAAAACATCTGTCAAAATGTATCAAGCCCACCCCACCTTCAAAGGAAGACAGACATGAATTCTTTTTCCACCTATTTTTACTTAGGCCTTAATAAGTATCCGTCAAATTTTTTCAAAATGTTTCTGAATAAAATTGCTCAGTATTTCACTAGTGAGGCTACTGAGCACCACCTGTGTACTGCAGCAGTATAATAAAAGTTTTATGAACAAATGCTACCATCTGAGGAACCATTCGGTGAGGGTCCCCCCTTAGTTACATAGAGAACAACGAATCTGCTTTGATGTAATCTAGTATTACTAGACCTGGCAATTGATTTCACACTGCATTTATTTCTTGACAAAGTCTTAAGAAACTATATCGAAGATTTTAAAAAGTAAAACAGTAATAATTGGGGAGGGGGAGGAATTGCTACAACTTAATGAAAAGACAGATTTAAACATTTGTGCACTGCAGCGCAGTAAAGGGTAGTGGTTTAGAGCTCTGGTGTCAGACCTAGACTACCTGGGTTAGAACTTTTCACGTACTAGCTTTTTCACTTACCGTTTAACTTTGCTGTGCCTTAAAGTTTCCTACCTATATAATGTAAACAATCTCATATGGTTGTTGAAGACATGGCAAGTCAACACATATAAAAGCTTGGTAAGTGTCAGCAATTTAAAATAAGAGACCAAAAGAATGGACTAATGTTATCAACTAGAATAAGGCCATGTGGAAAAGGTCATTGTGCACCAAACAATATCTCAACACCAAGTACCTACTCAAGGACAAGCACTGTGTAACTAGTCTCTGGGGAGAGCAGAGGTGAGTACCAATGGCTTCTGACCTTTTTTATGGTTTATTGTTTAGTGGGAGGATGAACAAAGAAGTTAAACAAAGAAGCCAATCATCACAGCCTAGTAATAAATGCTATAACAAAAGTGTATACAAAATGCTACAGATGTACAGCAGTGCTAACTCTACCGAGGGAGGGCAGGAAGAGAAACTTAAATCTTGAAGGGCAAGTCCCTAGAATGGAGGAATGAAGGTGCTCACTGCAGTGAGAACATCAAGTACCAGAATGAGAAGCATCGAGGAGCATGGACAATTCACCAAACTGCAAGCTGTTTTTTCATGTATGCCTATCACAGACTGCTTGGTTTACATACATTATCTCCTTTGAGCCTTATGACACTCTGGGTGGTTAATCATCTCTGTTGAATGAAGAAACTGAGACTCAGGAACATTAAGAAACATGGTGAGTCAATACCCAAACTGAGTGATATTTAAGCCAGGTCCACCTGACCGCAAATAACTTACTTTTTCATTGGACTAGAGCATGTTGACACATTAAAGTATTTAGCCATTTTCCTGAAAGTAACTGTGCCAAGGAAATGTTTTAATCAGGAGTCAAGCTACTCCTGATATTTTCATCTTGGAAAGACTCATCCTAGCAGCAATATGGAGGATAGAGGGGAATAAGGCCTAAGGGCCAAATTCCACCAGCCAACTGTTTTAGTAACTGAAGTTTTGCTAGAACACAACTTGTACATCTATTTGTTTAAATATTTCCATGTCAGCTTTTCTGTTAAAATGTCCGAGTTGAGCAGCTCTACGCATCTGACCTGCAAAGCTAAAACCGTTTACCATCTGGTCTGTTACGAAAAAAAGGCTGCTGACCCCTATTTAGCTGCCAGAGTAATTCAGGCAAAAGATGATGGGGCCTGAATTTAAGACAAAGCAGCATTTGAGAAATTTAACAAGCAGAACGGATCACCAGTGTGACTGATTAGATGTAAGAATGGTAAAAGGGAAGTCTCTAGAATTATTCCTAGGCTTCAAGCTCAGCAGTCTGCTTAGATGTTGGACTAGGATGTGATAGGTTAAAGAAAAGTCCCCAAATATGTCCATATCCTAACCCTCGGAACTGTGAATGTTACTTTACATGGCAAAGTGACTTTGTACATGTGATTAATAATCGAGATGGGAAGATTATCCTCGATTATCTGGGTGGACCCCAAATGCGATCAAAAGTGTACTTATTTAAAAAAAAAAAAAAAAAGGCAGAAGTAGATTTGACACAGAAAAGGAGAAGGCAATGTGTCCAAGGAGGCAGAGATTGATTGATGCAGCCACAAGCCAAGGAATTCTAACAGCCACCAGAAGCTAGAAGAGGCAAGAAACAGATTTTGCCCTACAGCCTCCAGAGGGAATATGGCCCTGTTGACACCTTGATTTCAGCCCAGTGAAACTGATTTCAGACTTCTGGCTTCCAGAACTGTGAGAAAATAAATTTCTGTTGTTTTAAACCCCAGAGTTTGTGGTAATTTGTTACAATGGCAATAGGGAACTAATACAAAGAATTATGAATTTAAAAGAAAAAGATAATAAGCTCAGTTTTGGACTTGTAGCATTTAAGGTATCCTATGACATGGGTAAAGACATCCAGCACAGGCAGAAAAAAAGGATATGAAATTAGAAGAGCTCTGTGCACAATATAGGAAGGAATCACTGGTCCACAAGAATGAGCCTTGGAATTACACCAGGGAAGAAAGCATAGTGAAGAGAAGCAAGGGCTGAGGCTATACCCCTTAACAATTCTAGTCTCTGATGAAAAGTCAAAACTGCAATATAACAGTAATTTACTTTTCAATGCTTTTTGAGGTACTGTGTATATATATACACAGCCATAGCAGTAATAATATAGCAGCTAATATATGAAATACTTATGTGCCAGGGATTGCGTAGAATGCTTTACATGCATTCTTACAAACTCCCCACAACTTATAAAGTAGATATTATCATGCCTTTTAAAGACCAGAAAAAAAAAAAGGGAAGCCAACAAGGTAAGTTAACTTGCCCAAGGTCACTCATCTGGTGAGCAAAGCCAGGATTAGATCATCATCACCTTAACTCAAAAGCCCAAAACAAACTCTATGCTCTATTTAACCTCACTGTTTTCTAAGGGTTTAAAGGAAAGCTATACCAGCATAACACGTGGTAACTTGAATTCCAGAAATGTCCCACAAGTTAAATCCCTGATTATACTGCACTACATGGGGCAATCACTAAGAGGCTGAATAAGGCGGGTGAAGGTCAACAGACATACGAATTAGGGGGAGGGAGAAGGGTACTGACAGTCCCAAGAAGCCTGAAAGGAAAAGAGGTCAAGAAGTCAAAATAGTAACTACAAGGAAACTCATCTAGGAACATCAGCAACAATGTGGGATGATAGGTACCAGAGATATGCCAGTTCTTGGATTTGCACAGGAAGAAAGATGGGTGATGTTAAGTCATCAGCAACAATGTGGGATGATAGGTACCAGAGATGGACCAGGAGTCCTGCTTTTCTATGCCAGTTCTTGGATGTGCACAGGAAGAAAGATGGGTGATGTTAAGGCATGCAAGTATGGCTTAAAGGTTAAAAGCAAAGGCTTTGGAATCGGAAAGACATGGATCTAGGGTCCAATTCCACACCACTCAAGCGTAAGAGCTTAAGACAAGTTCTTATTCTCTTGGAACTGCACGTTCTCATCTGTAAAATGCGAATAAGACCCTATCTCAGATCAAACCAAATAATGCAAGCACATGGTGAGTGGCTTAAAATGTAGGTGTCATTAATATCGTTATCATTAGTATTATTATGTATATTACTGTACTATTACAGCATTAATCTCCCTACCCTTAAATATCACTGTATTTCCATCACTTTATCAGGAACAGTGTGGTGAGCAAAAGAGCGGTCAAAAGGCCAGAGTTGTGGCACCGGCGACCACCTGTAGGGCCTCAAGAGGACCCCCCAATGGCACCTCTCACCTCACTCCCTTCTTCAGCCTGGTGTACAAACGGCAGACTCCCCAGGTCCGGTCTCCAGTGACTGGTCAGCCCCCTCCCCTCAGCAGCCTATCGCCGTAGTGACCCGTAACCTCGCTGCCGGCCCACCCACGTGCATAAGCCGCGGCCTGCGCCCCCTCCCCAGCGCCGGCCTCACCTTCTCGTAGTTCTGCATGAGGCGGCTGATAACCTCGCGCTCGACCTGCCACTCGGGCTTCTTCAGCTGCTTCCTCAACTGCTTCTTTTGGCTCTGCTTATGGCTGTGTTTCTTCTTCCAGCGATTAAAGCTCCGCACCGGATCGGGCCGGGCTCCCGGACTCCGAGAGTCATTAGTTTTGCCCATCGCGGCGGCGGCAGCGGCGGCAGCGGCGGCAGCCTGAAGAGCCCCAGACACGAGACGCTCCAGGCCAGGCGGAGGAACTACTCCGAGAGGACGCGGAACCAGCGTGGGGAGAGAGGACAACAGCGCATGCGCGAAACCAGAGGCCCGCCCCCGAGCTTTTGACCCGGGACACGTGCCAATGACGGCTGGGAAATGCGGGCAGTGATTGGTGACTTAGATTCCGCAGGGCGTAGCAGGGCCGTCCCGGCTACACGGAGGCGGAGCGATCTGAGAAAGAGGGCGGGTTTGAGTGGCTGCAGAGCACTTCGGCTCTTTAAATGAGTGCGTGCGCACTGCTTGCTGTTACTATGGTGACGTCAGAACTAGTTAATGCATAAGGGCTGTTCACAAAGCTTCTAAAGGGCTAAACAGGATTTGTAAATGTGCCTGGTAACTACTACTACAAAAAAAAAAAAAGGCAAAACTTCAATGGGGGTAAGGTCTATACTAAAATTTAGGGGGGAAAATATAATATTTGTGCCTCATACATTGATATCCAATTTAATACTATGCATCAGTTTCCATTGTAAATTTTTACATAGTTGTGGTTGTTCATCATCATAGTTCCTCAAATTATCTCTAAAACTTTGAAAAGACTATTATATTCTTTCAGTACTTTAAAACTTTTCTAAAAAGATTATCTTCTTTGAGGAGGCAGAAAAGCAATGATATCCCAATAATGAGGAGCACAATTGTCACCCAGATCTCGGTTTGTAAATACCATTTTTTTAATCAAATGAACCAGAGCTCTTTGGAACAATAGCTAATTCCAGGGAGGGCAGAGAAAATATAGGATGAGCCTGGAATGTCTTATGTGCCAGAAAAGAAAAAAGAGCCCAAAGAATCATGGGAATGGAGGGCATAGGTCTATTTCTTGACATAGGTGATAGTTACAAGAATGTTTGCTTCCTTAGGCTCTCTATCCCTTTTATGTAGTTTTCTATAGGTATTTTTTAAAAATAAAAATGGTTTAAAATATAAAACATCCACACCACCTGCCAGAGGGGAGGGAGGTTGGGGAGCTGGAGGAAAGTGGTAAAGCGTTAAAGAAGTACAAATTAGTACTTGATAGATGGTCACGGAGATTGAGAGTACTGCATAAGGAATGCAGTCAACAGTAAGGTAATAGCTATGTGTAGAGCCAGAACTGTGATAACATAATCGAGGGGATCGTTTCATAAACTATATAAATATCTAACCAATGTACTATATACTCGAAACTATAACAAAATGAAATAAAATAAAAATAAATAAAATACCTAAAGTAAAAAAAATCTCCATACTGAAAGAGTCATGCCAAATTAGTACTGAGAAAATACATTTAAACGTAGATGTTGTCAAAAGTATATCTTTGGCTAGCATATAATCTTTAGATAACTTATCTTTTAAATAACAATAATTTATTTTTTTTAAAAAAAAGCATTGCTTATTGCCTCCAATTGAGTATTAGTGGCAGGATAGCCTCAACTGGACTTTCACATCATATAATTTATAATTATTTCAAAATTAAGTAAATGTTTGTTGCAATGACTTCTGTTGTTTCAATGAAATAAAAGGTAGTTTACAGTTCTTGAATGAGATAAACTTTTCAATAGAGTAAAAAAAGATTCTTACTATATTTTTTCGCCATTAAATTTAAAGAATGTACAACAGATATGGAATGATCTAGAATTACTTTTTGAGAATCTTCCTGTCGAAATGTATTTTCATACATAATATTGTGGCACTGTCATATCTTAGACTTTCCAATTATTAATAATAATAATATAGAAACTTAGGTCTGTTTCTGTTTCTAATAATATTATAATATTATTAGTATTAGACCTAAGTTTTCCAGATATCAATCTATGGACAAGAAGATACTTTTGTTTCTTGAGGAGAGATCATTTTCAACTTGCAGTAACATCTTCAACTCAAGCTGTAGCATTTACATTACATTTTTTTCACTGTTACAATATTTACCCTACTACCAGAAGTTTTAAGGCATTTACTTTTAATTCAGTCTTCAGCGAATCTTTTATTGCTTTTGCTTTTGCAGAGAAGTAATTGAACAAGATGGTGGTCAACATGTTATCATTAAGTAATGAGAGAAGGGATATATCATCTCAAATCACAAAGATTTCTCCCTTTCTCATTATTTTGGTTTCTGTTCTGTGTTTATAAGTAGTCTAGTAAATATGTAATCAATCAGATTGTTCCCCAGCTATGTCATTTGCTGAGTAAAATCTATATTCACATATGGAAGTATAGGATTTCAGAAACCCACAAATCTTGCAACAATTGTTATCTGTTCTGCATGGAAATTATAACTAAAATAATTGACCAATGTTTAACATATTTTGCCTTGTTCAAATAGTTCAAATGATTTCATTCAATGCATCTATAATTGAGCGAATTATTTGGTTTTATATTATACTCTCTAAATATCGTCGTTATTTCACAACACCAATAGTTATATATATTTTACTTTTCAAATGAGATTTTAGTTTTGAATAGTTAACATTTTGCTGATGTGCTTTTTCATCTCTATAGATTCTAAGAATACATATAAATGCCAGTCTGCACTAATTTGTATTCTAAATTTACTGCTTTTATTCATTGACAGTTTTTAATAAAAACAGAATACTTCAAGGTACAATAATATATCAGAATCTAGTAATTTTTTTACTGTTTGAAAGAGTTTACATTTAAAAAGTAGTCTCCAAAATTCTACTTCTGCTGTTTATTTTTTGAAAAAATTAATATTTTGTATATGGTAGATAGTTTGCAAAAAGAATGATCTATTATTTAATACCCAAGCTACATGGCCATGTACCTGAATTGGGAGAAAATACATGTGATACAAATGTATATTCAATTTTTCTTCTCTTTCAAGTTTTATTTAAATTCATCTGTTATGGCTGACATGAAAGTAAATAAATACCCATCCTGCTTTCAGATCTACATTTTGATGAAATTTTTATCTTTTTTTCAGTATTCCCTATATTTTCTCCAGAAAAAATACATTTGGTTATCCAAGTATTATTATTTTATTTCCCCCGTAATAGATTCCTGTTTTTTGTTTTCTTAATCTATTAATTTTTAAAATTATTTTTCTAATGTCTAGTAATAAGTTCCATAATACCTTAGTATTTTATCTCAAATTAGTAGTTGATAGATGATCATGGGGATGGGGAACATGGCATAAGGAATGCAGTTAGCATTAATGTAAAGACTAGGTGAAGAGCCAGAAGAAAGAAGAGAAATTAGGGGCATCATTTTATAAACTATATAAATGTCTAACCAATGCACTGTATACTTGAAACTATTAATAAAATAAATTTTTTTAAAAAATTTGAAACAATACATTTTCAAAAGCTGCTAAATTTTAATATAATTACTGTTGCCTTAACGACATTCCATGAGAACAAGAAAACAAGTGCTCTTATATAATTACCTAGAAATTGCTAAATTATTTTGCTATAATATGTACTTTTTAGACCTTATTTGTTTTGACTGGAGAATCAGAGGATTTGTTTTCTTTTTTTTAACAAATCTAATCGTTTACTAAGTTATGTTTTAGAATTAACTGTTACAGGTCAATTTTTCTCAGGCACACAAAGGATCTCTTCAATAATAGTTTTTTAAGTTTTTCCACTCTCTATACTGTAACTGCCTCTCTACATTGTTACTGACATTAAATACTGTTTAATTTCAAGGGAGTCCCACAAGATCTGAATAACTTGGCCTAAAGAAGCTAAAGGACCTATCCAAGTCCTTGTGTCATGCAAAAACAGAAAATAATTTTTGGTAAATCGATTCAATTATATGTTGACTTGTTATTGGAAAAGAAACTAATAATACAGCAAAGTATATGTTTGTTTAAATAACGAAATCCCTTTTTGTTTCTTTATCACTTAATGAGTCTGAAGTCATTTTTAGTACTCATATTCTCATATTTACTCATATTCTCTAAAACTTGACTGGGCCAACATGCAGCTACTTTAATCCCAATGTGTATGTAACCTCTCTGAAACTTTCAAGACCAACAAATAATATTTACCTAATTGGCTAGTACACATAAAGTAGAAGGCCAAGAGGTTTAGCCCACCATAGCTGTTGTGTTACTAACTGTTGCCGGGAGCCACGTATCAATTAGTTTGTCTACGCACGCCTTTGTTCACTCATTTATCTAATTTTTTGTGGATGCCTACAGTGTGCTAGTATTGTTAAGTCTCAAGAATACAAAAACGAATAAGAAATTATCCTTGTCTCAGGGAGTTTATCATCTAGTATGATAGCCTCCGAAGTTACCTGCATAAGAATCACATAGGATGTTTTTTAAAAAACTTTACCCCCAAATATTCTGCTTCTGCATGTATGAAACAGAGACTAAGTAATATTGATGTGATCAGCCAGATCAACTGGTATGCAGATTGCCTTTTAGGAACCCCTGGTTAGATTATAATTAACCATAACAATCAAAGCTGATTATAATTAATTATATATTTTGAATTGGTTCCAGTTTAATGCCACTAAACTTAAACCATAATAAAACTATAAAAGATTAACATATGAAAAGAAAATAGTAATAAAGACAGTTTTCATAACACCCTTGATTCACATTTGAGCCATAGATAATACTAAGACTAACAAAACCATCTATTCGCTAAAATTATCAATAAAAATTACTGCGGTTCTCATGCATAAGGATTTTAATAAAACAGTCTACTAGTAAAAATATTACCCTAATTGTCTGAGATAAACTAAGCTTCTACCACTATTTTCACTTAGCGTGGAATTGGATCTTCCAGACAGTTCTTTTTAGTTCATCACATACCAGCAGGTGGCAGCCTAGGACACATTCTATTTTTTTTAGGGGTTTAACAAAATTCAGCTTGAGTTTTCATACCCAAGTAATTGGTTTACTGGCTAGTTTATCTGCATTATAACATTCAGCTTTTAGGAAATGATTTACAATTAGCACTCCTCAAAATCTCTGGGATACTTTTGAATTCTTTCTCCCATCATGTTTTTCAATTAAAAGTAAGTGATTGCTAACATTTATTGAGCATCTAGTAATTGCTGGGTGTTGCCAGATTCATTACTAGATTCATCTGGTAATTGCTATGTGTTACTAGATACGTTATCTGTAACCAAAAGTAAAAAATAAATATCTAAGAGTCCATTCTGATGTGAATGAACGAACGAATGAATGAATGAATGAATGAATAATGGAGAATAGAAAAATCTCCCATGCAGAAAAATTTTAAATAATTTAGGTATATACTTATCCTTAAGGGGATGGAATATACTCTCCACTCCTTACGTCTGGGCTGTGCGTAGTGACTTTCTTCCGAAGAGTATAGTATGGAAAGGGAAAAAGAAGAGTAACTCTACAGTGAAGAAACCTGATAAATATCACCTCATCCAGGTGATCGAGATTAACATCAACAGAGGTAAGTCACATTAATAAGTAGGAACCCTTGAAAATGACGTGATGAGGATGGGACTTTATCTCTATGCTCTTCTTTTCCAAAACACATTGCTTCAATCCAGTCATGAGAAAAATATCAGTAAAATCCCAACCAAGGAACAGTCTACAAAATATTTGACCATTACTCCTCAAAACTGTCAAGATCATCAAAATTATGGAAAGTCAGAATAGTTACAGGCAAGAAGAACTTAAGGAGACATGACAACTAATTGTAATGTGGTATCCTAGGTAGGATCCTGCAATAGGAAAAAAAAAAATTAGACGTCTACTGAGAAAATCTGAATAAAATACGGACTTTAGTTAATAATTAGGTATCAAAATTTTTCATTAATTGTGACAAATGTACCAGAAGATGTCGTTAATAGGGGAAAGTGAGTGTGGAGTATATAAGAATTCTGTGTGCTGTATTCACAATAAATCTGTAATTAAAACTGTTCTAAAATTTAAATTTTATTTTAAAAGCATTTATCAGAATTTGCACATGCATCAGTAAATTTTCCTAAATACCTCGAGTTAATAATACCTTAATTGAACCTCTGTGACCGAATGTTTTTAATCTACATAGAAAAAGGACTCATTCTAAAAGCAAAGATACATGCTAGCATAAGTTTGCATGTCTGCATCATGAGTGTTTTTTGCTAGTCATCTATAATACAAATAGAAACTATTATTAGTTATACAAATCATATTTTAGTATCTAACTGCCTGCCAATGTCCCTGACTTTAACCGTATAAGAGCTTAATTAGAACTAGAAATCATGGGCCTAATACTGTCTAGTGCCCATAAGTTTTTAAATGCTTTCTTTTAAACAAAAGGTTTATTCCCCACCCCACCCACAAGAATTTAGCAAAGTCCTCACAATATCTATACATTCACACTTTTTTTTTTTTGCAGTTTACTTGTCAGATTTTTTTAAATTGTGATATAGTTGACATATAACATTATATTAGTTTCAGGTGTACAACACAATGCTTCAATATTTGTATACACAAAATTGCAAAATGATCATCGCAATAAGTCTAATTAGCAACCATTACCATCACCATAGTTGCACATTTTTTCTTGTAATGAGCACTTTTAAGATCTACTCTATTAGCAACTTTCAAATATAGAATACTATATTATTAACTCTAATCACCATACCTTATATTACATCCCCAGGAATCTTATAACTAGAAGTTTGTACCTTCTGACCGCATTCACTCATTTCACCCAACCCCCATCCCCTGCCTCTCACAACCACCAATCTATTTTCTCTATCCATGAACTTGGTGGATTTTTTGTTCTAGGTTTTTTACTTTTGTTTTAGATTCCATATGTGAGACATACTGTATTTATCTTTCTCTGTCTGATTCATTTAGCATAATGCCCTCAAGTTCCATCCCTGTTGCTGCAAATGTCAGGATATTCCATTGTGTATGTATATACCACATTTTCTTTATCCATGCTCCCATGACTTAACTAATGTAAATAATGCTGCAATGAACATAGGATTGCATAGTGCTTTTGCTTCCTTTGAATAAATACTCCAAAGTATAAATGCTAGATCATATGATAGTTCTACTTTAAATTTTTAAGGAATTCTCATACTGTATTCCATTGTGGGTGCTCCGTGACTTTTTATTCCATTTTCACTATTTTCATGGCTTACAGTGAAAAATTATAATTCCCAAAAATTTCCTTAATTCCCTCTTAATATGGTCAAATCATGTGTCTGAATGATACTTTTACCCCTAAGACTTAAGTTTATAAAACTTCATAAAATCCTGACATTGGCAAAGTCTATATTTTCAGAATTAAGGTACTAGAGACATTAAACTCAAAGATTGCATTTTTTCTAAGGGAACTAACTGGACTTGAACTTTATTGGGCCATTAACAATGATATTCCTGACCATCATGGCACTACACAACAGCATGAAACTGTTGGCTTTCCTCTTGCCTTCAGGGCAGTTGGAAGATGAAGACTCACTCTTGACTTTTATTTTCTGCCCTTCTAGAACAAGAGAAATGCTCGCTCTTGATAATCTAAACACCATTTGAAATCCTGTTTGGGCTATGGAGGCTTACTGTAATGTTCTAATGGTGGAATCAAGGATGAGGAGTACCGTCTCTTCAAGAGAAAGAGTCATTCTGTGAGAGAATGACATCTAAGAACTGTCATAGCAGTTCAAATCATGCAGCATCAAGTTATCTTGATAACTGACATGAAACTGACACCTTGAGCTGAGTTCTTATTCAGAGAGCCCAAAACAAGACATTTCTGGATATTGGGGACACTGCAACATTTGCAACAGTCTTATGAAGGACCATGTGATGGATATCAATTCTGTTTGGAGTGTATCTATAATGCAAAATATAAAAATACATATCCTAGAATATTTTTCAAAAGGCTACTTTTCAAAATTCAGAGGCCGTTTCTTTAATATGTGCGATGAGTATGCGGAATGGCTCGCGTCCAAGTGTACTTTCTCTGTAGGCACAAGGAACAGTAGAAAAAGCCTAGAGGAAGAGCAGGTTTCTGTCACAAGAAATGTAGGTCCAATACATTCTTGTTCCTAGAAGAGCCCAACAACGGGGAATAAGAGTTTACCCAAAGTGCTCTTCTAGGAATTAGAGTTCAATATAATTTCACATGAAGATGATCTAAGTTTGAGTTCTGCTTCTTTTATTTAATGTTTACATGACCTTAGCTAAGCACTTAATTTCCCTGAGTCTCATAGAAACCCTAAAAACTACTTCCTGGGGTTTACAACTAAATGAGGTGGTAGAAATCAGAGGTCAATCAATCAAATTAATCTCCTACACAAGTCTAATGTGAGCCTTCTGAATATAATTTTAAAAAGAGCTTCAAGTGGCCAGGACATGGAAGCAACCAAAGTGTCCTACAATAGATGATTGGCTAAAGAAGCTGTGGTACATATATACAATGGAATATTACTCAGCCATAAGAGATGAAATACCGCCATTTACAACAATATGAATGGACCTTGAAATAATCATTCTAAGTGAAATAAGCCAGACAGAAAAGGTTGAAAATCACATGATATCGCATATGTGGGATATAAACCTAAAAGCAACAAATGAACAGGACAAACAGAGACTCATGGACATGAACAATGGACTAGCGGTTACCAGAAGGGAGGTGGGTGGGGAGAAGGGGAAAATAAAAAGTAAATGTTAAAAAAAAAAAAAAGAAAATTAGTTTAACTCACATGAGAGGATTTTTTTCTGGGCTTTTGCTTTAGTTAATTGGTTTATGTGTCTCTTTTTATATCATTACCACACTTTGTTGATTACTATAACTTTGTAATATATTTTGAAATCAGTTAAAAAAAATAGTTAGCATAATGCCTGGCACGTAGAAAAAAAATAACTGTCATTGAATTAAAAAATTAAAACCAATATTTCAGGCCAATATAAAAGGATTCAGGGAAGAAATTTGTGTTATTTTAAGTCTAGTTACAGTTCGAGCTTGTTGCCTTAGGAACCAAGGAAAGAGAGTTAACCTAAGTGAGAAAATAATTCTTTTGCATACGAAAAACACCCCATAACATGATCTTATTATACAAATGTAATTTCTCACCCTCAACTAGTCTGGGTGGAAGAAGATAGATAGATAGTGAATTACTCTTCATACTAAAGTAAGACAGAATTGAGTGTTTTTAGATAGAGCCCTGCATGTTATAGATTGGAAGAAAAAAGAGAGACATACAGACAGACAGACAGAGAGACAGAGGAAAAAAGGTCTTTTAGACTGAGTGAGACAGATTGTGTTAGACCAGAGACTAAGGAGAAGAATAGCCAATAAGAAATTAAATCCCAGTATTAAAAATGACCAGGTGTCTTCATAACTGTGATGTCTAATAATTGCTCTCTTTCTGTGACCCTTCTAATTTGCAATACAAATTTTCATAAACAGGAAAAAAAAAAGCATTACTTTTTTGATAGCAGGGGAAATAAGTTCAGTTAAGCTACAAAGAGTTTCGTATTGTTTTGAGAGGAAGATAATGTGAAAAGGCATCAACTTTCTTTTTATGAGACTGATAATACAAAAGGAATGGGAAGCGGATGCTTCCATATATAATTGTTCCCCTTGCCCTGCAGACTACTTAGGGCCTTCCCTGGGGCCAAGGCAGCTGAGGACCTGAGTTTGAGTCTCCCCATTTCATAGACAAGATAAACAAGAGCTTACAAAGAACATGAAGCACTACAAACTTGACTTCTCCTTTGCTTCCTTTATCCCGGCTATGTCCTTGTTCTCCTAATCTGTCCCTTCTTCTCATCTCTCAAATATCTCTTCTCTTAAGGCTCTCTTGGAGGGAGGAGCAACACTGATTAAAAAGGTAACAGTCAAAAACTCTTGGATAGTAGCCTTATACTTTGAACACAACTGTGTAGGCACCTCACAGTCTATGGGCCTTGATGCAAGGCCCATCAACTGAGTCAGATTCATTTTTACCAATACAAAAGCTATATAAATGACAGCTTTAACTGATAATGTTGGTATCTTGATTCACCCACTGCATCAATTCACTTGAATGGTAAAAATTGATTTTTTTGCTAAAAACAGAAAAATAAAGACAAGCTTAAACATCTCATCAAATACAAGGTCTTTTAAATAATCACATGTAACAAATGGATTAAACAAATAGCGCTCATACTTAAAGCCAGTGAATACAGAAGAGGTCAAAGACCTTAGCATGAGGAAGAAAATGAAAATCGACAAGCTAAGAATAAATCTTGTCTTACTTCAAAGGTGTTGTAAACAAGAGAAATGTGAATGATAATTAAAAGTAAAACAAGCAACTTTGGAATTTCCATTTGTATATGATGAAACTTAAGATGTTGAAGATGAACCAGAAATGCTCACTTGGAAAGACAAACAAATAAAAAATATTTGTAAATAGCTGTCAATGAAATATAGACCCTGGGAGAGCAAGAACCTAAGAAACTCAAAAAAGAGCTTCCCAACTTTATGAAGCAAGAGATGCCATTATTTAAGAATGAAAGAACAAAAGGCAATGTAAACTTCCCAAGATCATTTTAATTAATAAAGCTTTAGTAAGAAAGAACTCAGCATAAACACAAACATTTATGGTTGGAAGTAAGATAATATGTCCAATTTAGAAAGCCAGCAACTACCAAAACCTGCCTGGCAAACAGCAGAGCTGGAGTCTAGACCCTATGCTTAGTCTCGTCGTAAGATAAGGCATATTTGAGTTCATGTTAGCCATGTAATGAATAGAATCACAACCTCGTTAAACCTTGGTTTTCCTCATCTCTAAAATGGGGATGAGGGTTCTAACACCTGGGGATTTTGTGAGGATTAAATGAGATAATGCCAAAATCCTCTTAGCATGTGCTTTGAATGTAAAAGTATTTGCATTAGTTGCTGTCACTGCTGTTGGCTCTTATTACTACTATCCTATTCTCTGAATATCGACAATGTTATTTTGTGATAAAAGTCTAATATCTGTGATAAACACAACAATTTTTTTTACAGTGTTTTAATCACTGCACTCTATACATTATGGTAAGTTACCTAACAATGTTTATTCTGTTGTGAAAAGTACTTTTCTTTATTGATTGCATATGTTGATCTTGTGTACAATAACCCAGCTGAATACTCTTATTAGATTTTCTTGGAAGCTTTTATATGTTAATGTCAATCATTTTGTCTTTTCCTTTATAGTCCTATGTCTTCTTCCTTCCTGCCTACCTCTCAGCCTTCCTTCTTGCCTTCTTGATTTCCTTATCATGTTAGCTAAAACCTCCAGGAAAACTCAGAACAGGGAGGTGACAGCAGACATCCTCAAGAACATTACTGCTAATTATATTGAATGATTATATTGTGAAACAGAATTTTGAAGATTGCCCAGGGAATCTAGACACAATATAAAATATTTCCATGTAAATATGTTTACCTTTATAAACGATTGACTTACAATTGACTTACTGATGAACTTTTGGATATAATCTCTTAGTAAATTAAGGATAACATCTTTAATAAATTGGTAATGTAATACATTAAATGTCACTGTGGAATTTCCTAGAGCTAGAATTAATACCAGATTTAGCAACCGAAAAAATGTAAATTTATGATGATTTCCTGTTCCTACGTTTTATTATCATCTTATCAAGTGAAAAATATGGATATCTAATCATACCTTCATACATTATTAAAATATTTGGAGTAATGTCGGAAGCCAGCCGACCAAGTCAAACCGGGTACCTGAATGGGGGAGCGGGGACTGAGAAAAAAGAGAAGACAGACAGGGTGCAGGAGGGAGAGCAGATCTCACAACTGTCTCTCCGAGTTTATTTCTTATCCTTCTTTTAAACACAATCTGTTCCTTTTGGTCTCCCAAGATAACATGATTAAAGTAACATCCTGAAGATCAAGGTACAATCGGCACTTCCTTTGACCCTCCCTTTGACACTCCCTTTATCTATACTTAATCTTCTTCTTCCTGGAATTCCACAGAACCAGCCTTTTCTTTTTTATGCAAGCAGGCCTCCCGAGATAAACCATGCACTCTTTTGAATTTGGGGAGCTTTATCTCCCTACAGAGTAATATATATTTAGACTAGCAAAGGAAGAGAAGGCTTCCCACTAGGTAATTTAGACAGATAGGATATTCTCAAAAAAAATAGTGAGTAAATTAAAAGCATTTCTTGCTTGGTCATCAATATATATGTGCAGTGCCAGACCATTTAGCTGGTAAAGACTCAGAGCATAAACACAAATCATTCCTGGTAGAAAAAAGCCATTTGTTAGTTTGGAAGTTGGCATACTGTCCTGGAAACAGAAAATAATTTCAAAATTTTATCAGCAACAAAAATCCTGTATGGAATAAAATATCCTCAGTACTCAGAAGGAGATGTGGGAGTTAATGCTTTATTTGAAATTCTATTTGTATTTTATATTATTGTCAAATTCCATCTTGAATTTAATGACTTAAGATCATTAGCATCGCTGCAGTCATCAAAGAGAATAATACAGTAGTAAAGGAGGAAATGGTTTTGGAAGTATTTGGTTTTTAAACAAACAGATATTTACCACTCCAAAGCCATTACACAGCTATGCATAGTTCATTGTTAACAAAGTAGGCAGTGCATGCCTATAAACATTCAGCTGGGTTTTCCAAGCATCTTATTCATGATATTTACCATTTGGATGATTATGGTGCTCTTTAAAATCAAGCATGAAGATCAAAATATCCCCTGGGTATTCATGTAATGGTTTATAATTTAAAGGGTTTTTCATTTGCTGCCTCCTTGATTTTGTGCACTAGACTCCACCCTTATATTCTTCTCTCCAAATCTGAACCATCATCTAAAACACGCTGCAAATGATTCCTCCATCAAGTTCACAGCAATCCTCCTTACACTGAATTCCTACATTTAATCACTATTTGTTTAATAAATGGATGAATTACCTTGATTATTATTTGGCATCTTTATAAGGTCGTACAATGTTCATTTCCTTTCCTTGTGTTTTTTATCCTTTTTAAATGTTCAAAGCTTTGTATTATACCTTTCGGTATTTCTCATTACTAAACACAACAGGAGCTCAGTAAATTTGATCATTGAAGATTTCTTATGGTTTCAGTATATAGCAATTATTTATTCAATGTAAATAAGCTGTAATTAGATGCTTTGTGGAGTCTTATTGCACTTTTATTGGTTTGATACCTGCATTTTAATAAGCATAGATAACATTCAGAATTTGGAATGTATTCTGGCTTCTTTGAATCTATATAAAAATTGGTAGATGAAGAAAAGAAGTTTTTGGCTTAACCTACTTATTGTTATAATCATAAATAAATCTTGACTTTGTTGAAGCTCATTAACTCAGTGAATGATATGTCATATTTCATGTTTCTATGATATTATTCAATACCCAAGCTGTCATACTTGCAAAGCTAATGTTAAGCAGTAGACTGGTTGACAGTTCGGGGCACGTATAGTGTACAAACATCCTCAATAGCATTAGGAGCTCTGTTTTTGCTATTCGTTTCATTATCATGAAAAGTATCCACTAAAAATAACACTACCCTGTCTCTGACCATGCTACCCTGAACAAGCCCGATCCTGTCTGATTTCAGAAGCTAAGCATGGTCGGTCCCAGTTAGTACTTGGATGGGAGACCACCTAGGAAGACCAGGTGCCGTAGGCATAAAAAAAATAAGAGATTTTAAGCTAGGTTCTTGCAATCTATGAGGTCAACCAAGGGTTGACCTAAAAATAACACTATCTCAAAAAGCCTCTGCACAGAGATGTCCCCAAAACAAGGCAGAGTGGCAGGAGACACTAAAAATAACACTATCTCAAATAATTTTGATATAATCCTACCTTCATTATCAATTTTAAATTAAATGTATCTTGGAAATTGCCATTAGTATGCCAAATATTGCAAAGTATTTTCCTTTAAACAAGGGCAAAACAGAATAAAACACTGAAATAAGCTTAACTTGGGAGTATCGTACTTAGCTAAACACATAAGCAAACTGGGAAATTTGGTGACCATCAGCTTCCATTTTAATGGCTAACTCAGAAAATTTGACAGTTATCATCTTGTCATACTTAGTTTAGCAGTTTCAAAATACATGAAGTGAAATTTGATGAATCCACAAGCAAAATGGGAAATTTTTAACGTAACACTTTTCGATAATTTGTATGTCAAATAGAAAATGAGATTAATAAGTACATAGATTTGAACAACATAACAAGAAGTTTAACCTAAATATATGCATAGAACATTCCACACAACAACTAAGCAATATTCATTCTTTTCAAGCACAGAAAGAGCACTTACAGATACTGAAGACATATTAATCACAATAAATTGCAAATTATGGTTAAACCTTAGATAAACCTATAATGATTCATTTATGTGTCAACTTCTCTGGGCTGAAGGATGCCCAGGGAGCTGGTGAAACATTGTTTTGGGTGCATTTGTAAGGGTGTTTCCAGGAGAGATTAGCATTTAATGAGTATATTGAAGAAGATGGCTCTCATCACTGCAAAGAGGCATCATCCAATTTGTTGGAACCTGAATAGAACTTAAAGGCAGAGAAAGGGCAAATTTACTCTCTGCTTGAACTGGGACATCCATCTGCTGTCCATGGACATCAGTATTCCTAGTTCTCAAGCTTTTGGACTCGGACCAGGACTTAGACTATCTCCACTAAGTTCTGAAGCCTTTGGGTTTGAACTAGAATTACACCACTGGCTTTCCTGGGCCTCCAGCTTGCAGACAGCAGAGAGTGGGACTGCTTAGCCTCAATAATTGTGTGAGCTAATTCCTCATAAAAATCTCTTTCACTATATCTCTATATATCCTATTTGTTCTGTTTCTGTGGAGAACTCTGACTAAAACAAAACCTAAGGGCAGAACGAGAGCCTGTCTCCTGCCACTCTGCCTTGTTTTGGGGACATCTCTGTGCAGAGGCTTTTTTTTATCAACTTGGGCCAATCCAATACAGTGAAGAAGGCAGAGGCATATGGACAGATAGAGGGAGCGTTTAACTGACACATGTGAGCCTCCCTTAGTTCTTGTGTGACCAGTGAAACTGTCATGGGGCTCTCCATAATTAGACAGGTGATCCCATGACAAGGCTAGAGATAGGGAGAATCAGAGGCCTGGTACATGAATTGGAAATCGAGCCTGTGAGAACTGAGAGGATATCAAATAAGCAAGGGGAGAAGGCTGAGTCTAAAAAGTAAACCGTGGGTACACTACCCAAGGACTCTAGCCTGGAAGGTCAGCAGGACAAGGCATAGAACATTAAGCCTAAAAATCTCACTCCCTGCAGCTCGGAGGTCACACAAGCCACTCGCCTTGCTCCCCTGCAGATTTAGGGAAGAAAAGGGAGGTGACAGGCTTTTTAAAAGACTGAACACTTTTAGCCAATGAGAGCTTAAAAGACCGTTCGATTATAGAATTAGAATAAGTTTAAACAGGATCAGACATTTAGGGAATTTGTCTATCTAATAACCTGTGAGTGGGGCCTGTGAACAATGACCAGATTAGTTATAGGCAAAATAACCTGTCTGTGTGCATTCGAGCTGCTACAACTGTAATTATGTAATATTCTTTGGTTTTATATTTTTATTTCATTTTGCATTTCTGATTATGAAAAGAATATAGAAAGATTAGAAAGTCTAGAAGAGAATGAAGGGGAAAACGTATCCATCATTTTACCTATAATGATAGGTAAGTACTATAAACATTTTGACAAATTTTTTTAATTTTTTGTATTCATTAATAAAACATTTAGTTTTATAAAGTGTGTGGGTTTTGTATTCTGATTTTTCTTACTCGAGTGTTTTACAGTGTCATTAAAATTTCTTAATTTGAATGGCTACATAAACTATATTAGATGGATGTATGAAAAATTACTTAACTAAGTACATTTTGATTGTTTTTTTCTTTTACAACATTAAAAATAACATCGCAGTGAAGTGGTTTGAATATTAAACTATGTCTGTATTTTGCTTTATGTCCTTATGAAAGGTTCCTAAGGGATATATCGCATGAATTGACATGAATATGTCTAAAGCTCTTAAAATATGCAGCTAGATTTCTTTCCAGATGAATTTTTTTTTAATAATTTATGATCGACAAAGTCCTTTTATTCTTAATATCTAAAGATCTATTTATAATGTGATCACTTATGTAATGCAGTGTCTCCTGGAGATTGGAAAATCATAACTTAAAAACTTATAAACATTTTCTACCTTCAGTGTGAAAAATTGAATTTGCCTTTAGAACATGGTATTCCTTCATTCTAGCAGGTAATAATAGTGTGGCCTGCAGGAGGCCTGGATGCTAAATTGAGAGTTCAGAGATCTTCCACTGAGGTCCCAAATCATGCCTTAGCAGAGGATGCGTGGGAGTGGGTCTGAGACCTAGTTCACTGGGAAGACTGAGAGAGCTCCTGCCAGTGAGGCCTGAAGGAAAATGGAATCACAAAAGGAAGATAAGTCAATACTCCCTGGGAGGCAAAGCTGAAACAGTTAACTATAGGTTTATCACTCAAGGACTTCAATCTACTTGATCTCAGAACCATTTTTGTCGAAGCATCTTATAGGTCAATTGTGTTACAAAAAGCACCCATTGGTAAATACTGTATCATAGAATATGCAAACTTAAAACACCAGAAATGCAAAGAGCAGGGTTTATATGAGATAAAGTAAAATCAGAAGGGACTATTCAAACCTAAAGAACAAAGAAAAATATATGCCTGTGTTTTATACATTAACCATGACATTATTTACAAAAAGGAAATTCCTTATTTTAGGTACAGGAAAAAGGATGGCTGAATTGATCCGATGTTGATGATTTTCAGAAAGAAGGTGTTGGAAAGACAAGGGAGTGTGATGGCAAAAGAGTAGTTAAAATAATGTACCAAGTATTTGGGGCTAGATTGGGAAGTGAAGCTGGGTAGAGAGTGGAGGGTAGAGGGGTCCAGGGCAGGCCGCCCCAAGGTATCCCACAATGGTATATCGATTACTTTAAGGTTACTTAAAGAATTGCCAGGGCAAGACGAAATCCCTGACCTCTCTGTTCCCCTAAAAGCAGAGATGAATCTCCCATGTGATAGGTGTACTCCCTGCTCCTGAGAGCTGAGAGACAACCTTATCACATGAGTCAAAAGAATTCAGGGTGGAAACCTTGTATAAACAAACCTGGTAAGTCTTAACCAATTTACTCCCCAAACCTAAACTTTGTTCTGATTCCTCATTAACAAATTCCCAAATGTTGTTTAGATTCTTTTCTAATAAACACTAACTTTCTTTGTTCTGTCAATTTCTGACAAATTTATTGTTTCTTTGTCTAAAAAATATAAAAATATGCCTGGCTTGATCATTTCTTTGAGCTTCATTTTATGATCTGAGCATCACATTGCAATTCTCCCATGCACACATATTAAATTGGTTTTTCTCCGGTTACTGTAGTCTTGTGTCAACTTTAATCTCATTATGAGTCCAGCCATAAGAATTACAGAAAGGTGAAAAGAGAAGAATTCTTCCCCTCCTCAACAAGAGTTACAAATTTGCTTAAAAAGGAAGATTTGAGGAATAAGAGATCTATGTGAGATTGATGAAGAGGAATAGAAGAAAAAATGGGGTTGGGAAGGTGGAAGGACAGAAACGAGGGATAGAGAGAGAGGTTGGAGTTAAGATTCTGGAAGTGATAACATTTAAGGTCCACAAATATTGGAGTTCCTAATAACTCTCAAGCAGTGTGTTTGGCACTGGGGATTAAAATACCTATAAATAAGACTCAATCTCTGTACATGAGTCTTTGTTAGTACAAGGGAGAAGCCAGACCAGAAAAATGATCATTTCAATCCAAGAAGCAGGTATAAGCACAGGGCAATATAGGAGTAGGAACACTTACTGACATACAGGAGTAGGAGAAGTCAAAATCTCACAGAGAGTGGGACCAGATAGGGTTTACCATAAAACTAGAAATCAGACACAGAAGGAACTGCATGAGGAAAAGTTTCCGTTGCACCTCTGTTAACCTCTCTGCTCCCTTGGGACTTCTACTTACACTGCATGAGTATCTTCCACCCCCTGGATGATGCTGGCATAGTTAGATTCTTCACAGCTTTGTCTCTCACATCTACAAGGTTGTCACTCTTGTTTCCAGTCGAAAGCGCCCATCACTTTGATCTCATCTCTGCTTCTTGCCCACCGTTTGAAGCTTCTTTTTCCCAGTTTCACTATCGTCTGGGCTTCAAACTTTTCCCAGAGGTCCCAGCTGCACCAGCGTCTCACAACACCAGAGAAAATAGGTCAGACAGTAAATGCATGGTAGATAAGCACCAAACTGCTTAACCTTCAGGAGGTGATAAAAACTGGAGGAGGCAGGGCTCTGTGTTTCAGAAAGTTCACTTCAACTGCAGCGTGGAGAACAGATTCAAGGTGAGCAGGACCATAAGTAGGGACATGGCTAGCAGGCTACTGAATTAAAAAAACTAGACATGAGATGACAAAGATATGAACAAAGGGAGAGGCTTTCAAGGGAAATATCTTGGAGATAAAATCTAGATCAACAAAGTGGATTTCATATGGGATTTGAGGAAAAATTAAGGATGAAGTCAGGGTTCCAATTTGAGTGACTGGATAAAAGGAAATTGTCATCAACAAATTGGAAACATTAAGAAAAAGTTTTGTGGATAATGACCATAAATTCAGTCTTGGTGACATTGAAACAAGGGTGTTTATGGGCTTTGTCCAGAGGTCAATGGTTACAACTATCTAAAGTTAAAGGATTTGGAAGCCATCATAGAGCGAATGGGGTTGTCAAAGGAGGACACCCAGAGAAGAGCTGTCGGAGAAAGACATCCTTAGGGAAAATTAACATTAAGAGATATGCACAGGTACTAGTTTTAGTCCACAAATTCAAATATGGAAGAAATATGTGACAGGATAATATTTTGAAATACCTGGCCCTACCTTTTGTTTCTTCTACTCCAGTCCCTTCCACCGCTGTGGGCAACAAAAGCATTCTACATTTATTATCTACACAAAAAACACTCTTACTTACCTCTCTAATCTCCTCATGCCTCTCCCCAGGCTGAGTAGGATCAATGACCCCCCAGCTAGGCTTCAGGGATCTGAGTTTAAAGAAATCTGGGCTTACTTTCCTAGAGAAAAAGTAGCCGATTTATTCTTGGAACAGAATTTTGACTTAGCACTTCCAGGCATGAATTCTCTAAAGAGATATTTGCTCACTAAACTCGTAAACATTGTGCTGGTTCAGCTCAGAGGACATAGTGACAATATCTTTTTATGAATAACTATTCCCAACTCTCTTCCTGGCAATGAGACCCTGAACAATGAACATCTATAGCCCTTGGACCAAATCCAGCCCACCTCCATTTTTGTAGGGCTCACAATCTAAGAAAAGTTTTTACCTATTTTAGTGGTCAAAAAAAATCAAAAAATAATATTTCATGACATGTTGAATATTATATGAAATCCAAGTTTCAGTGTTCATAAATAAAGTTTTATCACACAGTCATGCTTGTCTGTTCATGTATTGTCTATAGCTGCATTCACGCTATGAAGACAGAGCTGAGTAATTATAATAGAGATCATATGGCCCACTGAGCCAAAAATATTCATTATCTGACCATTTATTAAAAAAGTTTGCTCACCCTGGTCTATATGTCTGTTATCATTTTCCTTCATTTGGAAAAATATACCTACTAAATACCTGCCCCCAAAACCTTAGAAAGAAAAGAAAAAATCATATTTAAAATCTACTTTCAAAAGAGGTATTTAAATATACCAATCTATTTGTTTTCTGATTTTGTCTAAGATTGATTTTTATTTTTTATCCTATAATAACACAGAAGGGTAAAAAAATTTAAGGTTCTTAGATTAAGATAGACATTAACTATATGTAGCTAGTAACCTAGCCAGTGAATTATTCGTAATTACAGACCGTCCCAACTTCTGATGATTTGACTTAATGATATTCCGACTTTCTGATGGTGCAAAAGCAATAAGCATTCAGTAGAAACTGAGCTTTGAATTTAGATTTCTTCCCAGGCTAGTAATATGCAGTACAATATTCTCCCGTGATGCTGGGCAGTGGCAGTGAGCTGTATTTCCCATTTAGCCACTTGATCAAGAAGATAAACAACCTGTACTCTACAGTGTATTCATTGTGTTAGGTGATTTGCTCAACTGTAGGCTAATGGAAGTGTTCTGAGAAAATTTGGGGTTGGCTAGGCTAAGCTATGATGTTTGGTAGATTAGGTGCATTAAACACATTTTTGACATGATAGTTTCAGTTTATGATGCGAACATAACTCCATCATAAGTAAATTGAGGAGCATCTGTATTCATTTCTTTTTCTGTTTCCACTTTAGTAGAACAGAAAGTTGAAGCTATTAACTAAAATTAATAATTTGGTTTATTTTTGTTCTTCCCAGTTCTTGTTCACGTAATTGAAATAAAGAAAATACAAAAAGGTTCAAGATCTAACACATTATACTTGCTCTATGCAACTTCTATAGAAAGATGTGCATATATAGAAAGCTAATAATATATAATATTGTGTATTTCAAATGGGTCACACAAGCAACTGTATTCAGGATTTTAGAGAAAGATGCTATCACTTCCAGCTTTGGGAAAACTTCATTAAAAATTCAGGATTCTTATTCCTCTTGCTTGGGGGAAGTCAGTCTTTTTGTCCTAGTTAGACCTTCAACTAATTGGATAAGGCCCATCCATATCATGGAGAGCAATCTACTTTAATCTAAGTCCACAGATTTAAAATTTAATCTTATCCAAAAACACTTTCACAGAAACATCAGAACAATGTTTGACTAAATATCTGGGCATCGTGGCCCAGCCAAGTTGACATATAAAATTAACTATCATACTTGCCGATGTTGTGACCAGAATAACCAGACCCAACTTGAGTGCTCTTAACCAGGAGACAGTTTATTAGCCGGCGGCTGTCCTTGCAAAGGAGCAGCCCCGAATTGCCAAGATACAAGGTTTTTAAGCCCTAAATCCCATTCCTCATTCTGTCTTAAACACAAAGGTCCATCTTTCTCCTATTCACTACCTGTCAACCCACTGGTCAGGTGTGCAAGCGGGAAGTACAGAAGCAGAAAGCTTGTTGTTAGAATGTTATGTTCCTATGGGTGATTGCCTATGTTCCCATGGGCAATAGCCAGTGTTCCCATGGGCGATGGCCAAACAGTAATTTTCAGCTTATATACAATTGATTATTTTTCATGCCACGCAAGCAAGCAGGGTTACACAGGCTAAAATTGGCAGTTAGCGTATGAGCTCATTGTTACAAGTTTCATGATTAACAGAATGTGGTTAGGGGTTCCAGAAACTAGGCCTAAGGTATAGATTTCCTTTGTCCAGTTTCAGGTTTTAATTATTCTTTAACCCTTTCACATTTCAGCAGGCTATTACACCAAAGGAAGTTTGCACTGGTTGCTTCTGCCTAGAACTCTTCCCCAGCTGTGAGACCTATTCTGACCACACTGTTTAAAATAGCAACACATCCCTTAACTCCCACAGCTGAATCCTGTTAGCCTGCTTCAATTTTTGCATGGCATTCTTTACCTTCCTACCTTATAACACACTATGTAATGTACTTATTTATTGTGCCGATGGTTTATTTTGACTGGACCCCTTTCCCCCACTAGAATGCAAACTCCATGAGAGTTTTGCTTGTTTTGTTTTGTTTTCTTTTCTTTTTTTGGTAGCAGGAGTTGTCTGTTTTGTTCACTGCTTAGAACCATGTTTGGCACATAATTGAAGCTCCACAAATAATTGCTAAATGAATAAAAATTGAGACAGTTTTTTAAATAGTGGCTCTAAATATCTAAGAATTTAATCATTTCATTCCTTAACTTTTTAGTGAATTTTCAAAGTTGGTCTCTCATCTGAAGTTTAATAATTTCCTGATCTTTTCTCATTTATTTTCTTCTATTAAATTCATAAAATTACATTTTATACTTTTCATTGAAAAAGTAAGACAAAGTAACATATAATCTGATTAACACCACGTTTTAACCAAGCGATCAAGAATAAAAGCACTGGTAATATCTCATTCTGATATCACATACCTTAATATGATGCAATAAAAAGAACCTTTCACATCTGTGGTATTCTTCTCCAAAATTCATATTCCATAGTCTAGTCACAAGAAAACATCAGACAAATTCAAATTGAGGAAGTTCAAATTTTGAAGTACTCTTCAAAATTATCAAAGACATGGAAAACAAATAAAGGTTAAGAAACTGTCATAAACTGAAGGAAACTAAAGACACATGATGACTGAATGCAGTGTGGGATCCTGGACAGAAAAACGACATCAGTGGAAAACTGAGCACCTCTGAATAAAGTCAGTAGTTAAATTAATATCATTGTACTAGTATTAATTTCTATGGTATTGTAAAATATTAACTTTAAGAGAATCTGGGTAAAAAGGGTATACAAGATCACTCTGTACTATCTTTGCAACTTTTCAATAAATCTAAAATTATAGGGGTTTTTAGTTTTTAAAAAGTAATATGTAAATCATGATCACATTTTATAACATTATTTTTATCTATTCATCAGTATTTTAATCCATCCCTCCATTTGATATATAGACAAAGAGATACTTAAAATAATGGTCACCCAATCTTCACACTATTATTGGATATTAGGATTTTCGAGTTTTTGCTTTTTCCTGTCCTTTTTTTTTATTGCTTAATATTTAAAATTATTTCATATCAACAATAATAGAACCAACTAGCCTGTAATGAGCACTTACCATGACCGAGAACTTCTGGTATTAGAATTTCGTACTTTATTCTCAATTCTCAAAATAACCCATGCAATGAGTATGGATATTGTCTTTACTTTTACAATATTACTTCTTATCTAAGTCAAATATATCAGAATAGTAAAAGTTAGAATTCTACAAGGTGTGTTATGAAAACAAGAGTCTTTCCTTCCCACATATGTATCCAATTTTGTGCACTACCCAGGAGTAGCTACTTTAAACTCTTTTAGATGTTTCTTCTAGTATTTACCTAGATATTTCTTTCCAAAAAAAAAATGTTTATACAACTAATTCTTAATTTTCAGTTTTGGATGTTGTATCTTCACTTTCTATTATAGAAGACAAAGACTGAGATTTTTTAAAAAATTTATTTATTTTAATTAGTTTTGAATATACAGTACATTGGTTAGACATCTATACAGTTCGTAAAACGATCCCCCCAATTGCTTTCTCTTTCTCCTGACCTAGCCAACATATTAATGCTAACTGCATTCCCTATGCCATGCTCCCCATCGCTATGACCATCCATCAGCTACTAATTTGTACTTCTTTAACCCTTCACCCCATTCGCCCAACCCCCCAAACCCCCCTCCCCTCTGTCCATCGTCAAATTGTCTACTACATTTGTAAGTCTGTTTTTGATTAGTTTGTTCTTTTTATTCCTTAGATTTCACATATAAGTGAAATCATATAGTGTTTATCTTTCTCTGTCTGACTTAAATACCTTCTAGGTTCATCAAAGCAATATATTTTTCCATCCCCTTCCTTTTAGTCTGTGTATGTCTTTTAATCTGAAGTGAATCTCTTGTAAGCAGCATATGTAGAGGTCTTGTTTTCTTATCTTTTCAGCCACTCTATCTTTTGGTTGGAACACTTAATTCTTTTCCATTTGAGGTACTTATTGATAAGCATGTAGTTGTTACCATTCTTTATTCCTGTTTTTGATACATGTGTTTTCTTCTTAAAGAAGTTCCTCCAACATTTCCTGTAATACTGGCTTGGTAGTGATAAATTCCTTTAGCTTATTTTTGTCTGGGAAGCTCTTTATCTGTCCTTCAGCTCTAAATGATAGCTTTGCTGGATAAATTATTCTTGGTTGTAGATCCTGGGTCTTCATCCTGTCAAATATTTTGTGCTAAGCCCTTCTGTCCTGCATAGTTTCTGTTGAGAAATCAGCTGCCAGTCTTATGGATTTTCCTTTATAAGTAACTATCTGTTTTTCTCTTGCTGCTTTTAATATTCTATCTTTGTATTTAAATTTTGGCATTTTAATTATGATGTGTCTTGGTGTGGGCCTCTTTGGATCCCTGATTTTTGGAATTCTCTGAGCTTCCTGGGGTTTTATGTCCATTTCCCTCACCAGGTTAGGGAAGTTTTCCATCATTATTTCTTCAAATGGCTGTTAAACATCTTGAGTTGCTTCAGTTACGCCAGTCAGATGGATATGTGGACCCTTAATAGTGTTCCATATACTCCTTAAATTATTTTTATAGTCTTGGCATCTTATTTCTTGCCATTCTGATTGAGTCTCCTTGGCTTTCCCATCCTCTGGATAGGGCATTTGATCCTTTTCTTATTTACTCTGTTTATTCTTTTGTTTATTCTATTTAATATATTTCTCATCTCAGATAATGTGTTCTTCATGTGGCTTGGGTGGGGCCGTGAGTTAGAGAAGGCAGGGTTTCAGGAATCCTTTGGGCAGAGCAACCTCTGTTATCCAGTTTGATGATGTCGTGGCTATGGCGGTGCTGTGGGAGGGCAGGTAGGGGAACACTGGTATGGAGGAGGGCTCAACAGGGAACGACTAATACCGCCAGCACTTCTGTACAGAGTGAGTCTCCCCTCAGCCCTCACTCCAACAATGTCTCTCTGTAAGTCCCTAGTGCCCCCTGCATGCAGCCTGGTGCTCAGGGCAAGCGGGTCCATCACCGCAAAAATCCGCTTGTGGATGCAGCCCCTTTAAGAGGCTTCTGCCACTGCCACTGCCACTGCCCCAGCCTCCGTCTCACTCAGCTGCTCAGGACCAGGCAGCCCCTTATCCTCTCCCCATTGTACCTTTTGCCATTGCAGGGTGCTTTCTTGGATTTCTCCCTAGTTGTATGGCTTGTTCCTCTAGATCCCAGGCAATTTTTCTTTGCTGCTGTTCCTTATTTTCATTGCAACTTTGATTTGGTCACCAGAGGGATGAACAGAGCCTCTATCATCTATGCCTTTTATTTCCCTCTCTATTCAAATCTTTTAAGCCCCTCTACTTTTGACTATGCATAACTTTGCTAGGTGAATATTCTGTTTGCATTATTATGTCCATGTAAATACGGACAGCTAAGCCATGAGTATTATCTTCCTGGTATAACTTGCTCTTTTCCTCAAGTTAATAACTGTCTTTTATTTATTTCTTACATAGACTTTCAACTAATCTTACTTTAACCTCACCTATACCCTAATTTTAGGGCTACCTGGCACCTCTAATCCAGTCTTTCTGCAGTTCTGTAGTGTGCAACAATTTGCTTCTTGCCTTCCCCTACTTCTAAAGTTTTACCTTTCTTCATTCTGCTAAATCAATTAATACTAGTCTATTTGCTTTTTAGCCTCCAAAGTTCCTTTCCCAATTTTTTGTGTTTCTGTTTTCTTTGTTCTTGTGGATTTGGGGCCATGTTAAAGCTTTACTATGATGGGATTTTAGGAGACGGTAAAGGTGAAGGAGTGTATTCAATCCTGGATGGAATAAAAACTCTTGCTGGATATTTTAAATAATGAACTGTGTCATTTTTATGAAGACAATATGTTTTGTTTTATGAAGACAAAATTATTTAGTTAAAAAGAAAAAAAGGAAAAATAGTCCTTAACATCCTCCTGTAACCCTCTCAGAGTTAAAGACAAATTTCTCAGTGTGTCGAAGGAGACCCCATGTGATTTGGTCCTCTCTCTACATGACTTCATTTTACCACCTACGCAGGGCCACTGGGAAAAAAAATCATGGGTTGGGATCTTTTGGATTACTCATAAAATAGATGATGATTTACTTTACAAATGCTATTGCTGCCCCTAATTTCTCTGTGCCTAATTGTCTTGTTTTTGTAGATAAAAACCACTACATTTATCTCATTGAATGTGTTTTATCAGATCAAGCCACAAAGCCTCTACTACATTGTGAAAAGTGGCCTTTTTAAAGAAGAGCTACTATAGAAATACTGAAGGATTGTAAATTAGGTAGCTTACCTTCTAAGGCTTATCTAGATGGACAGTGCTTCCAGTTCTGCATGCTGACATAAGCATTTCATTATTCATTAAGTTGAATTGCTAATTCCCCACTCACTGTATCAAAACTAAAGTGACAGAAAAGAAGAAGGCATCAGACAGAGCATAGACTGTAAAACTGCAGAATCTTTAATGTTATTTAAGCTTCAATCTATGTCCTTTCCTGCTTAATGAAAGCAGAGATTTGTAAGGTGAGATCCTTCTTCTCAACCATTTCAAATGAATCTGAAAGAACCAGTCAAATGAGAGCTGCTCAATTCCTAAAGGGCGAAAGTTGCTATTTAGCCATAAGGTAACTTTACTACTGATTGAACATTTTTGTTTCTAATATAATTAAACAGTAAGGACTTGGAAACTGTGCCCTCCATGGACTTACATGCCAATATAAACTCTTCATTTAGAAAGCATGCTAAACACAGTTGTGTTGATTCTTGGAGAATTTTGTCTTTCACGATAATTCCATTTATACCATGGGAACATTTCTAACACACAAGCCCCACCTCAAATGAAAAACTTTTGATGAAACAATGAATATATGTTGGCTTGTTTGCTTGGGACAAGCCTATAACCATAAAGAAAATAAGCCTGCTGCTAAGAAAAAATTAGAACAACCATGAGTTAAGAAGGCAAATGGTATCAAGCCGATTTTTCAAGTTGGTAACCTTGAACCCTTGGGGTTCTTGAATACAAGGTTTTAAAATTTCGTATTTTTATTTCAATGGTAATCTAACAAAATTAATATATGCACTATAGAGATAATATTTTGAAAGTATTAAACAGGTTATTTTTT
Organism: Pteropus alecto; assembly: GCF_000325575.1. Classification (NCBI taxonomy): domain Eukaryota; kingdom Metazoa; phylum Chordata; class Mammalia; order Chiroptera; family Pteropodidae; genus Pteropus; species Pteropus alecto. Next base: position 784,211 of record NW_006436543.1, on the reverse strand, counting down.
CTTTTGCTTATTAATTATGTTCCCTAATACTTTACTATTATTCATGCTAAGCCAGATGGTACTCCAGGGAAAAAGGTACAAACTAGAAGAAAATTCCATAAAATGGGAGGATATAATAAGGGTAACTTACTTCAAGACTAGGAATGGAAGCACAAGTCCTCTGGAATTGGAAAGAGATGAAGGAAATGAGGCAAGAGGTCTCTCCTTTCATTGTCTTCCCAAGCCTCTCTTCTCCTTGCTCCTTCCTTCTTCATGCAAATTGCTTCTTCCTAGAGTAAATCTTTTAGTAGCTCTTTTAATAAGAATCCATGACTGGTAAATTCTCTCAGTTTTGTCATAAAACATATTTATTTTGCCTCATTTTACCCTTCTGGTGGAGATAGAATTCTAAGCTGTCAGTTCTGAAACTTCTATTCCATTGACTCTGAACTTGTTGAAGTCCATTGTCACTTTAACTGTTTCCTTTTAGTGTAATTTTTAAAATCTCTGTTTGTTTTTATATTTTCTTTTTATTTTACATGTTGTGTAATTCTTTATCTTAAACATTAATCTTTCATTATTCAAAAAAATTCTGTCATTATCTTTTGAAATATTGCTTCCCTTTCACTCTCCATTCTCTCCTTTGAAAAATTCCTATTAGACATCTTCTTTCTTTCTTCCATGTCTCTTAAATTCTCTTTCAAATTTTCCATTTCTTAAACCCTTTGAGATTCACATTCTGTGTATGTTTTCTTAGTTTTATAGTTCAGGTCATGAAATCTCTATTTATAAAATTGTTTTTAAGTTACGACTATGTTTTTCAATTTTTATTTTTAGAAGTTCTATTTTTTAAAGCCTGCTTTTTATAGTATCTCATTTTCCTATGCTTACTATTCTTTCTTGTATCTTAAATTATTTTTATAAAATACATATATATTTTATAATACTATAAGCTGAAGTTTGGGGGAGGGAAGTTTGAGAATGTATAAATCTGCTGTTTATTAAATTTGATAACTTTCACAGATGATTAATTGTTTCCTCCTTTGTTTTGCAATTTTCAAAATTTAGATTTATCTTCAGTGGGTATTTTTTCTATACAGACATGAATTTAGAAGTGCCTTCTAAAGTAATTTATTTGTTTATTTGATTTTTGCCTTTCCCAGGCTGCTGAGCAGTACCACCAATGGGGACAAGTTTTTACATTAACTTTTTGACATGGGGCAGGGTGGGATCACAGGATGAATTTTGCTAGACCATATGGGAAGTTTCAAATCCATACATGGAATGAACTTGATGTTTTCAGATTCCAAATCCATATATGGAGTAAACTTGGGGTTTCGATTTCTTAGGCATTGGCAAGTTTCCCTTGAGTCTTTCTGGGACAGTGGGAAGAGTTTTTCTAGTCCTTCTTTTATAGAAGTACATCCTTTTTAGTCCCTGCATAGATTTGAAACTCATGTCCCTAAATAGTAGAGTTAATTTGTAAGTCTGAAAATCACCTCTATCAATGAGGATCACTGCATGATGAGCTGTGTGTTAAAGGTAGTACTCATGCTTAGTTCTTTTTACCAAAGTCGAACTTTTTTTCATAGTGATAATGCAAAATTAAGGGTCATTTCATAGAAAAAAGACTTCGGTTTCACAGAAAAGTAGATCCACTGAAACTTTAATTTGTTGGTATGACAAAAATATGATGCAGTGAATTCATGAACTACTTTGATTATTATAGGCCACTGAGAGAAAAAACAACACACAAGAAGCAAATATATGAATGATGGGTTCAAACCAAGTGGAGGCTTAATGTATAAATGAGTGAAAGTTTTATAATTAGTGCAGATAAAGACACGTGGTGGAAGAATTGAACTGAGTCATTACAAAGCAAATCCTATAAAGGGCATGTTGTCATACATGAACAGATGTGTTACATAAATTCCGTCTTTGTACATAGACACTTTCAAGAGTTCCCCCTCAAAAATGAATCACAAATTTCAAATATGAGTATGTAGGTGCACGTACATGCACATACACACACCTTACTTCACCTCTAAATCCCTCAACAAATGCCTCCTTATTTTGTCTATTCAAATATATCTGATTTTTTAAAAATTATTCTCTTGTGAATTTTTATTTGATTTATAACTCTAACAATTATATACACTAAAAGCGAAAATTAAGGCTTCTTGTGCCACAGGAGCTTACAAGAGGTGAGTAAAGAGACGGGGTGGGGTACAGTTTGTAGGTCTCTGACAAGTTAGACCTACACAATCATTTTGTAAGCATCCTGCTTAAGTAGTTTAGGTAGCTTTTGCTTCAACTGACTTTCTTTTCCAATTTCCCCAAATCCTGCTATAAATTCATTAACTATTCATGAAGCAAATACAATCTCAAGGCACTTTTAACCTGTCTAAAACTTGGCTGATATACACCTGATGTTAATAGAAAATACAGAAAATACAACTTCAACAGAAAGGATACAGAAGAAAGGCCTTGCCTCATCTGCACCTTTGCAAGGTGACTCAGCTTTTCATGCCCACAAACAGGATGTGCATCTCCTAGGCTAACAAGGCCATAATAAACAGGTAACCCTTTCACATCTTTCTTAACCACTGACGTATCCCTGGACTAGACCTCAGTCATCTTCCTTCTCTTTCATTTTTTTCCTCTTCCCTCCACCTCCCTGTCTCCAAACATGATGCTCCATTAAAAAACAATGCTCCTAGAGCATCTAGAAGGAAACACTGGGCGAAGAGATGAAGGGCTTATCTTCTTTCTCATGTAATGGTTTTAGTGGAATCTATCTGTTAGCACACTAAGCCTTGCTTATGAAGGAGAACACTGAGGATCAAGAAAATTGGGGGGACGGGGTGTAGACTGAATCCTAGAGTTAAAAAAATCCAAAATAGCTCTTGGAAATACCCTCATCGTACTTATTCTTACCCTACACAATTATTTTGATGTTAAAGAAAAGACAGAAGCCTTGGGAGCTGTCTTATGATTTTCTATTCCAAAATAGAGACCATTTTGGTTTAGGTTAGACTTCTTGTCAATTTAAGAAGGACCTTGATTGACATTGAAGCATTACTTGTTGTAAACCTTGTACCCTGCATATTTTATTCAGCTATACTCTTACATTTTCAATTCATCTGCTAGGTTGTAAAGTCTTAAAGACCAAGGACTACGATAATTAGCATTACACTGAGTAGACCTCATGGAATATTTAGGGGATAAGATGGAATCACGTTATTCCTAATTCAGTCTCCTGGCTCAGGTTACCATCCAGTGCCCTGAAATGTGATCACCCCATTCAAGTATTGTGATGCTGTTGACTGCAGCAAAAGGAAAACAATCTCTCCAGAGAAACCAAGAAGTCTCCTTCTAGTTAGTCAACACACAGAAGACAAAGTGATGATTCATATAATCCCAATGAGGCAATCATTAGACAATAGGATTTAAAGTCAAACAGCAATTATGAGTCATAGAGTCATGTTTTAAGTTTGGCTATCCAGGTTGTTTTGCTCCTTAGTTAAATAGTGGGCAGCACACCTTATGTATAGACAAAAACAAAAGGCCCAGATTATTTGATTTTTTTTATTTAAACACATTTATGCACAGATATCTTTTCGTTTTATGACTATGGAGAAAATGAAATGAATTGTGCACATTTTCTTCAACTTCATAAGTCTTTTGCTTGCATTCCTAAGAGTTATATTTATTTTCAAATTAAATACTCACTCAAATAACACATCCTAAATTATAAATTATTGTGAATAGCTATTTGAAGTGAAGACTGGAGAATATAGTCTTCAGTTAGGAAAGCCTCTTACATAATCAGCATAACAATTGCTCTTGAGAGAACATGAATTCTCTTATCTCTTAAGCACTATAACTGCTAAAGCATCATGACAATATTAAAAGAGATGTAGTAGCAAAAGGAAAAACAAGCTTAGGACCTCATTAATAAGCCACTATGATTGATAAACAAGGCTTTTATCCTGGCTTTTGGTAAGAAATGGGCCAATTCTCTTTCTTAGGCCTTTCAACCTTTTTGTGTAGCCCTTAGCACAACTGAGCTTTCTCTACCAGTCAATGTCCTTAGCAATTTTGACTTCCCACAGTGTCTGCCACACAATGGATGTCCAGTACATGTCTGATGAATGACTAGGTAAATGAATTAATGCATTTTTCAACTTTGACATGCTGGGCTTATACTAGGTCCTTCATATAAACGTCTTGAACTGCTTTGACACTATTCTCAACACTTCTGTCAGAAGCAGCTTCTGCTCATTGCCACCTGTTGATTTCAAGGGTTGCCAGATAAACAACACTTGTACATATACATCCCTACAGATATGACCCAGACTAGGCTATTGTGTTGTGCCCCGGTCATTTGATTCAAAGCTTCCTGCTCTGTAATGATCTAGGTAGAGTTAAGTGTAGAGCTTAAAACATAATTCTTTCCCCCATCGTTACTGCCTATAATGTCTTCACCAGTTTTATTTCAGTCATCAGAGTGCCTGATTGATTAGCTTTATAAATGGGAACTTAAAAATCATGGCTCATCAGCACAGTTAGGCTGTATATGTTTTAAGTTAACCTGTTGAGGACAACAGCAATTCATTTGGGATGTCTTGCTCCGAATTAGCACAGTAATAAAATCTGACTACAGTAGCTTCTTAAATTTTACTATTTATATAACTAAACTCTATATATAATCATTTTAATCTCCTTGTTACTTGTGCAAACTTTTTTGAAAAAGTATTTTTAAATTCAGAAGCATAAAAGCTTTTGAAGTTTATTCTGATAATACCATATACAAGAATTAATAGCCCAACTTCTTTGAAACACTAATTCAGAAATTCGTATAATTTATAAATTTTTTAAAAAATCTTGTCTGTATGTTGCTTAAAATGATAACTAAATATAACTCATCACTTTCTAGGATGCTCATAAAAAATGAGGAGTAGAGTAATCCTTTCACAATATGCACCTATATCGAATTATTATGTTGTATACCTTAAATTAATACAACGTTAAATGTCAATTACAGTTCAATAAAGTTGGAAAAAAAATGAGAGTTGAGGGATTGGTTGACTGACCCTGTTTCTCTGTCAACGTCAGAGAATGACAGTGTTGAAGGACTTACCAGTGATTCAGAATCTCTGAACGTGTTCCTTTAAGGGCCCCTTGTCCTGGGTATCTCTAATGTATCTAATTGGAGCACAGGGAGAAATCTCCCCTTTGCAAATGGCAGCAGGGATGCTGAGAAACCTAATACAGCATTAATACATAGTTATCACCTCAGAAGTTAGTAACTGGGAAAATTTTATGTTTGGGTTAGGTTTCCTGAGAAGATCCAGCACTTCTATTTAACGCCAAACACTACAATAAAAAGGAAGTATATGCAAGGGATAGATATGCATCTTTTAATTCTTCTCCAAACAAATGTAACTTTGGTTCTACAGTATCTAATAATAAAGAGTTAATACATTTTATTGTTTTTGTGTATTGAGAAGAGAAATCCACACTTATAGTAAAAGGAACTCAAAGTCCTAGATTTGCCACTTACCGTCAGTATGTCCTTGATATATCTCATACGAATTACTTAAATTCTGTGAGACTCAGTTTCCTTATCTTTAAAAGGGGGGTGATAATACCTACCTAACAAACAAGGTACCTAGTGTAACAGTAGCTCAATAAATGTTCATTCTTCTATTAAACTTAAAAATGTTTTGACGAGCTCTAGTAAAAATATAAACAAGGTCAGATTTTGCTTCCACAAAGTCAAGTCATTAATAAATTTATTGAGTCCATATATCCACATTGTAAAAAAACTTAGAAAGATTAAAGGAAGTAAGTGTTCTGGTTCCAGAGCCACAAAATGTTAGTGAAAATGAACAAACAAGTTTATGATTTTTAAGAAAGACTCAGTAGAAGAGCAATACATGCACTAAAAAATAAGAAAAAATTTTAGAATAAGAGACAACTAAGGTCACATCCTAGTTCACTTGTTAATTGTGTGACCGTAAGCAAGAAACTTAACATCTTTAAGGCTCATTTTTTTTAATGACAGGAAAAGGAGAATATCATATTTCATTGAATCTAATATTCTGTGTATTGTAGGATTCATTGTTCCTTCATGTGCAAGAAAATGTAGAATTTTTATTTCATACTTATTGAAAGAGATCCTGTAAATATATTTAGACAGAGTTGAATTGTATGATAATCATATCACCCTGATGCATAGATAGATAAAAAGAAAAACTTAGCAAAATGAATTACTTAATGTATTCCTCAAATTTCACATAGGGAGGCCCCTCTGGATCACTTTGTGACTCAGAGTCATCGATGGTCCCATGTTTTTTACATAATATTGGCCTCAATGCCATCAAGAACATTGGTGATGCTTATTTCTTAAAAGATGCCTCCAGTATAGCATCCAGGATTTTCTCCCAAGTCATGCTTTGATGCTGCCACTTTCATGACACTGGAGTAACAACCAAGTTTGCTCACAAGCAGGCAATGACAACTGGTGTCATGACTGCTGTCTTTCTGACAGTAGCTGTAAGACACCATGCACCATATGATAGATGCATCCTGATCTCAAAGATGCCAAGTGTGAAAAAATGGGCACCTTAGAATTATGAGATTTGGGTAATACTTAATCTTTACAAAACTACTGTGAGAATTAATAAGAAAATACATGAAAAAAGATTAATAAAATAATAACATAAATAAATGGTAGCTATTGTATTACAGGGAAATGAGAAAACGTATCACTTTTGATCTGCGTCTCCTCATCATGTTCCTGGAATGCTCATAAATACTGAAACAGGTAGTTCATATCTTTATGTATTATACTGTCTTATTGGAGGATTGGCATTTTGCACATGATGGACTTTGCAAGTCTAAAGCAAGTATTACCAAATAGAAGATTCATTCCAATCTCTTACTCCCTCTTGCCAAAGGAGAAAAAAACCAACAACAAAAGGCCTTGTGGTCTCATAAAGGTATGGTGAAATCACCAGAATATGACCTTCTTTTTTCTTTTTTCCTCCAACTCCCCTGTTTATCTGGGTATCACTCATCCACCATCACTGCCATTTGACCTCAAATTCATGTCCAGTTTATGTTCAGAAAGCCACTTCAAGCAAACAGCAGAGAGTGTATCAATAAAAATATCAAAATGTCTTTCAAACATAAATGAAAAATAACCATGAGAATTACTTGGGATTTTTAGAAGACAAAACCAACGGTGCTGTGATGACACTCTTTGAGCTTCATTATTTTACTCAGTTCTCCAGTGAGAAGTTTGAAGATCAAGCTAATCTAAAAAAAAGGAAGAAAAAGGAGAGATATATGTCTGGATTTTTCTACAGAGAATTAAAGCAAAAGTGCAAGGCTGAGCCTCTTTTATAGCTGAGCTGCTCAGGAAACTACATAAACTCTTGTAAGCTCTATAATTTGTCCTAATTGTTCACGCGGGTCCTACAATAAAGCTAAACCAGAGAAAATTAGTCAAACCAAAAACCTGCTTGGGGTAGAAATGTTAAGGGAAAAGAGTAGTGGGGTAGTGGGTGGGTGGGCCAGGAAAGAATGACCAGGGTCACATTAGGCAGGACAATATCGAATAGGACAAAGTTTTTCAATCTTGTACTACTGATATTTTGGACTGAATAATTCTTTGTTTCGAGGGCTATTCTGTGCATTAAAGGAGTTTAACAGCATCACTGGTTTCTACCCACTAGCCACTGGTAGCACCCCCTTCTCATTCTCCACCCCCACCCTTGAGTTGTGACAATCAAAATGTCTTACAGGCATTGCCAACTTCTCCAGCAGACAAAATTGCCACTTACAAAGAATAATATTAACAAATAAAAAATCTTGGATTGTTGTGAGATACCAAGAGAGCCCAAAAGGAGTATGTGTGTAGAAGACTAATTCAAGCAGGAGTAGTTCTTAGGGACAGTGGTTATTTGCTTCAGCCTTCAACCCTGGGCTCGCTCATTCTCTCTCTGTCTCTCTGTCTGTCTGTCTCTCTCTCTATATCTGCCCCCGACTCTCTATCCTTCTCGTATTGAGAAAACTTTGGCCTGCAGAGAGCAGCCCTACAAGATTGCCTTTACAATCACTGCTTGAGCACTTATCATCAAAGATAGGTAGCAGCCCAATTCTCCTAGCTGCTGGGAAGGAGCTGCAGAAAAGCATAGAGGATTCCTCCTTCTGTACTCCCCTAAATGCGCCTTCACTACTGTGGAAAGAGACATGTAAGAAGTGTCAAGTTTAACAGTGGTGTATCTGAAGCTTCATCTGTTTCCAGAGTTTTAATAGTTTGTCCTAAATGTTCATTTTGAAAATTCAGTAATCTCAAAAGCACCTTTGTTTTGCACTACACTGTTATGAGGTGATGAGCAGAACCTTCCAAATCTTTACTTTAGGTAAGCAAAATTTGAATACCAAAAAAACTGGTGGTGGTTACAAAACTTAGTGTGCATAAATGTTACCTTACAGAGCTTGTTAAAAACGCAGATTGCTTAAATACACTTAATGGAATGTTATTCAGCCTTTAAAAAAAAAAGGAAACCTGATACATGCGATAACATGGATGAATCTTGAGGACACTCTGCTAAGTGAAATAAGCTAGTCACAAAAAGACAAGAACTATATGATTTTACTCATTTGAGGTACATAGAGTAGTCATATTTATAAAGACAAAAAGTAAAATGATGTTTAGTAGGGTTTAGTAGGGCTGAGGTTAGTGGGGGAAATGGGGAATTACTGTTTAATGACTGTAGTTTCAGTTTTGCAAGATGAAAAGAATACTAGGAATAGAAGCTGGTGATAGTTGCGCAACAATATGAATATACTTAATGCCGCTGAACTGTACACTTAAAATGGTTACAATAGTAAGTTTTATGTTATATGTATTTCACCACAATTTAAAAAATATATGTTAAATTTTTAAAATGCAGATTCCTAGTTAGCACTAGTGATTCTGATTCAGTAAGTCTGAATGGGCCCAGAAATTTGCATTTTTAACAAGCAATCCAGTCGATTCTTATCTTTAGATAATGCTTTGAGAAATACTAGTTTATAAAGGAAATAAAATATAAAGGTATACTGAGGTCAGTTAGAAATATATGATTTGCCAGAAATGCAAGAATACAACTCTATCCAGATAAGATTTAAAAATTGGTTCATGGGGAAAAGCTCTGGAAAATAATTGGACATAGTCCCAGGGCTAAAGAAATGTCCCTAGATTTGATCTAAGAGAAGGTACTTGGCAGACACATGTAACCTTGTTTGATGTAACTGTGGGTGGAGGCATGAAAGATTAGTGAAGGGAGAGATTCCTTACATGTATAAATCACCGTGTGAGGAAAGTGGGTAATTGCCTGGCATTTAGGTAATTATGCATGCAAATTAGAAGAGTCTATATATGTTAGCCAAACAAAACAAATTATTAGCACATTCTCGAGCCACCATGCCAGTCGTACCATCATTTCCAGCTGCCCAGATGTAAGTACCAGCAAATGACATGGTTTTCAATTGTTTGATGCTCTAATAGTCATGTATCAAAGTAAGAAATTTTATCTGGAGAGCATTTTATACATTGAATGAGAAAAAATTATGATGGAGTCTTTTCCAATTGACTTCATATTCTCCTACACTAAAAACCACATGACATTTAATAAATATAGGCCAAAGTAAATTTTTAAAATAATCCTTATTCTCAAGTTAATATTGAGTGGGAATTCTAAAACTATTTCTTCTATCTTTCAGTTCTTCCGGCTCTTCAAAGTATGTGAGTGATAAGCAGATGATAAAGGGGGAAAAAAAAAAAAACAGAAATAAGGCTCTTCTTCCCTTTTCTAAAATCTTATGTTGGATAGTGATATTCTCATTAATAGTATTTTATATTTGTGTTGTATCAATCTATTGTCTGAAATGGCTTCTGTTCATTCTCAGATTTATATTTAAAAGTACTTACAGAGAAGAACCTCTCATTTTAGACCTCCTAATCTCTCCTTTTTCTCTTGAGCCTCAATTTGCTGACTTTTAGATGGCCATAATGAAAAGCCCATGATTTAAGATCTTTGTAGTTTGTGAGGGTAAATGAAAATGCTCTCAATGGTTTATAAATGTTAAAAACAAATAAGTGGTATGAAAAACTGAACCCGGAGCCAAATACATGAGTTTAATAAAATAAAAATAATTAAGATATGGTTCCTGCTTTACAGTTTACCATCTAGCTAAAGGACAGAGGTATGTAAACAAAAAGTGCAGTAAAGGATTAATTCTATGTGCTACAATAAAGGTCTGCACGTATAGAGCAAGGCTTAAGGGATGGTGTCACCAGAAGGGATGAATCATACTGAGAGGGGTGGGGAAAGTCTTCATATGCAAAGTGAGTCTTGAGCTGAATCTCTAGTATGAAACGCTATCTTTAAAAGGCTTAAAATCAAGATGTTTACAGTTTCATTAGAGTCCAAATTAAAAATGTATGAAAAAATAGTGAATAATTTAGTATTAAGTTGTGAGACTGATTAATCAAATTGATCAAAAAGCTTTTAGAAAAGTAGGGCATGTGGGTTGGAGCAGGTACAAAGGGCTTTATAAAGGAAGTAAAGTTGAGCCAAGCCTTAGGATGGGCAGGATATAGATAAGTAGAGTGGAAGAGGTCAGGGAACACAAGGCAAAGAATCTGAGCAAAGACAGGGACCTCGAGAAAACCAGATGACAGGAGTAGTGTGGAGAGACAACAGGGTCAGATGATGATGAGGGTGAAGAAGCAAGCAGTTCGGGGATTGATGTAGAAGGAGATGTCAATATCTGAGATTCCTGATAAGGGAAGTCATATGCCGAAACCATAGGTTTTCAGGAAAACAAGTCTCGTTTCCGTTTTGAAAATGGACTAAAAAAATCTTAGAGTGGAAAGTGAAAGGCCAGCACAGAGGCTGCTGCAGTCATCCAGAAGGAAGGTGTTGTGTGCCTTCAAAGGGACAGAAGCACAGAAATGAGTTGGAAGGGATTGTCAGTCGCTGCCTCTGGGGGTGAATTATTACATATTACATTTGCGTTTCTAGTCATACTTTTCAAAATGATTCATTATATATATATACCATATGGTGGTCATGGCAAGCAATTTGTCTCTTCTGATCCATCAGAGAAGCTGAGCAGCTTTTCAAAGGACACAGAGTTAGCAATGAATAGAGCATAGTCTCAGAGCCAAGGTTTTCTCAGTCCAAATCATTCCAGTACAGAGTTTCTCAACAACAGCCCTATTGACATTTTGGACCAGTTAATTCCTTGTTGTGAGGAGCTGACCTGTACATTGTACGATTTTCAGCAACATCTCTGGCTTCTACACTAGGTGCCAGTAGCACCCTGTCTCCCCAGTTGTGACAATGAAGAATGTCTCCAGACTTCACCAAATGTTCCCCAGAGATGGCAAAATCACCCTTGGTTGAGAACTACTCCTGTAATACATCATGCAGTTTCATTTTTATAAGTTCAACATCACCTCGTACACTCTTATTTTCTATTACATTCACTTGCAAACCTTAGGCTAGTGCTGCTCAGACGCTGAGCCTTGGAGGATGACAAGAACCTAAGCAGCAGGGTCACTACTTTTGCAATCAATTTATTATGGAAATAATGGGTACAATTCATTAGCAGTGAAATGTTCTCTGTCTTGAAGCACCCTTTCAAGGTACTTCACCATCACATCCCAGTTTTATCTGGAACTTTGGGATGATTGGTTTGATTCTCTTGTCTTAGAAATTTTTTTCTACTACCTGAGACCCCACATCGATCCCTGTGATCTTGCTTTCAGAGAATGTCCTTCTTGTCCATTGACTTCTTCTTTACTCCCAACCCCTTCCAAGTCAGTCCTATCCAACTCAGTTCCACGCAACTCAGCTTTATCTCTCTAATTCACTGAAACTCTGAAACCCTTAGTAACTTTACCAAAAGTGAACTCTGAAACCCTTAGTAACTTTACCAAAAGTTTCTATACATTTACAGACTTCCTTTGAGTGTTCCTTTTCCCTTTAACCAAAAACTGATTTTGTCTTCATGACCCAGATTTCCTCCTTGAACAGAGGTTGTGGCCACTTCTTGTGTTGCTTTCTTCCTTTTGATGGTGAGGTCTCAGGACACTCAGGTATTGGCATTCTCCTTGGCCTCCACATTCATTTCCAGACCACTTTTCTGGCTACCATTCTTCAGTATTCTCTTCTTTAAAAGTCATCCTCTCAACACTCCCATTTCATCGTCTGTAAACCAGGGATTGGGGTTCAAGACCTCCTCAGTAGGAAAATCTTCTCTTTGAGTCCTAATTTGCAATAATAATATTCATAAAACAAATACAGAAAATACCAAAAGATTGAGAAGAGTAATGAGGGAAGGATGAATTGAAAGAAAAATAGGTTCTCTTTCATCAGCAAAAACGTTCAACCTATCACGGCAGCACTATTTACAATAGCAAAGATATGGAAGCAACAACCTAAATGCCCATCAACAGATCATTGGATAAAGAAGTTATGGTTCATATACATAATGGAATAAAAATAAAATAAAATCCTACCATTCTCAATGACATGGTTGGACCTAGAGGTTATTATGCTGAGTGAAATCAGAAAGATAAATATCATATGATTTCACTAATATGCAAAACCTAAGGAACAAAAAGAACAAATGAATCAAAAACAGACTCACAAATATAGAAGACAATCTGGTGATGAACAGAGGGGGGAGGGGTTGTGGGACTGGGAGAAAGGGGTGAAGAGTTAAAGAAGTACGAATTAGTAGTTGATAGGTGGTCATGGGGATGGGGAGCATGGCATAGGGAATGTGGTTAGCATTAATGTAATAGCTATATGAAACCCGAAGAGAGAAAGAGTAATCAGGGGGATCATTTCATAAACTATATAAATGTCTAACCAATGTACTATATACTTGAAACTAGTAATAAAATAAAATTTAAAAAAAATTCAGCCCTTCCCCTAATTTATTATTATTGATTGATTGATTGATTGATTTTAGGCGAGGCAACTCTTAGTTGACCTTACAGATCGCAAGGACTTTGTTAGCTTACAATCCTTTATTTTAATTTTTTGATGCCTGCAGCACCTGGTCTTCCTAGGTGGTCTCTCATCCAAGTATTAACGAGACCCGAACCTGCTTAGCTTCCAAGATCAGACGGAATCAGGCTTGTTCAGGTTAGCATGGCCGTAGACCCTTACCCCAATTTAATGCAGTGAAAATAACTGCCTGCCTCCAAAATTTAGCCTAAAACGGATTAAGTACCATTAGAACATCTTTTCTGTCCTGGACCACTAGATATATCTCAAATGTATATTCGCCGATAACCTTGTTATGCTTCCCTAATATCATTCCAGAATCCCATCTTTTTTTTCCCCCTTTAATTTCCAAAATCTGAACTTGTTCCATCCAGAAACAGCCTTTCTTTCTTCCAGGTCAGTCCATAGGGAAGTGTTGCTCCTCACCGTGATTAGGTATCATTAGGAACGGCTACCTCCACCAGCAGTGGGGATCATAGTCGCTCCAGGATTCAGAGTCATGTGAAGCGAATAAGCTATAAATCAGAACGGAGTGACTGTGGCTTGCACGTGTTTACAGCTCTTATGACTTAATGCTGTCTCACCTGGCTAAACTTAAGCTCTTACATTTTAGGAAGACTGGTTAATAATAACATTTTGTATCATATATTGAGTTTATATTTGGACTATTTCCTAGACTACATTTGGACTATTTTCTGGAGTGAAGATGGGGAGGTTTACAATTTTATCAACATGGGCAAAAAAGTAAAATATAATTTTTCAAAAAAGTTTATTTAAGTGGAATTCACATAATGTAAAATTAATCATTTAAAATAGAACAATTCAGCATCATTTAGTACACTCACAATGTTGTACAACTACCACCTGTGTTCCAAATGTTTTTAGCACTTTGAAAGGAAATCATACTCATTGAAACATAATTTGTAAACCAGCCTGGGAAATTATATGATTTCCACAGGATTTGTAGTAGGTATTGGGTTTCTATTTTCTTTTCTTATCTTACTGATCCCTATAACCCACTTTGTGTTAAAGACAGTTTTAGTGAAGCGGGCATCCAAGGATACAGTCAGTGAGTTACACAGAAGGAAACTCTTATAGCTCAGATAACCTGCCTTTCTGGAAAATGAAGGGGTAACATGGATCTACGTAGAATACACTCTTCAAAAAGAGAGGTCTAGGAGATGGGAGCAGATAACTGCCTGAAATGACCAAGGTAGGAACTTGGAGGAAATTAAACTAAAAAGAGAAACTAGCATAGAGAGGTAAAGAACAGTGACTGGCACATGGCAGGTGCTCAAAAAATGTTTATTGAATGAAAAAATGAATGAATGAATGAAGTAACCCAGAATAAATGGAGGGATGGATGGATGCATTAGAAATGAATGTAAAATGCAAGGAGTAGTATTTTAAGTGAGCAATTTGATAAGCCTTAAGAAGAAGCACATTAAATGTTTACTGTGTCATTACAAATAACAATTTCATTGGAACAGCCTTAAAAACAAATAGGAAAGAGATGTAAAGAATCTATTATTTTATATTCAAATATCTTTTTAGGGCAAAAAGATTAAAGTTTCCTTAGCTTTTATTGTTTATCATAATTAAAGATTTAAAATGATGAGAATATTTCATACCTAGAGAAAACAACTTTGAGGAATAAATATCAATTGAATTCCATCACTTAAGGCTTTTTTTAAATAATTATTTTTACTTTTCAATTACAGTTGGCATACAATATTATATTAGTTTCAGGTGTACAATGTGGTGATTAGGCATTTATATAACTTACAAAAGGAGTCCCCACCCCCACCCCCACCCCCAAATTGGTCTAGTATCCACCTACCACTATATATGATTATTACAATATTATTGACTATATTCCCTATGCTGTACTTTACATCCCCATGACTATATTTTTACTACCAATTTGTACTTCTTAATCCCTTCCTTTTTTCACCCGCCCTCCAACCCCCTCCCATCTGGCAACCATCAAAATGTTCCTTGTATCTATGAGTTTGTTTCTGTTTTGTTTGTTTATTTTGTTCTTTAGATTCTACATGAAATCATATGGCATTTGTCTTTCTCTGTCTTACTTACTCTATTCAGCACAATACCCTCTAGGTCCATCCAAGTTGTTGTAGATGGCAAGATTTCATTCCTTTTTTTATGGCTCAGTAATAGTGCATCTCATATATGTACCACCTCTTCTTTATCCATTCATCTATTGTTGGACACCCAGGTTGTCTCCATATCTTGGGCACTGTAAATCATGCCACAATGAACATATGGATTCACATGTCCTTTCAAAGTTATATTTTGGGTTTCTATGGATGAATTCCCAGAAGTGGAATTACTGAGTCCTTCTTTGTCTCTTGTTATAGCCTTTGTTTTAAAGTCTTTTTTGTCTGGTACAGGTATTGCTACCCTAGTGGGTTTTTTCCCTCTTTATTTCATGAAATATCTTTTTCCATTCCTTTACTTTCAGTCTGTGTGTATCTTTTGATCTGAACTGAGTCTCTTGTACATGACAAATTTAAGACCCTTGTTTTCTTATCTATTCAGCTACCTTATCTTTTGATTGGAGCATTTATTCTATTTACATTTAATGTAATTGTTGATAGATATATAATTATTGACATTTGCCATTTTATTATTCATATTTTTAATGTTTTTTCTTAAAGAGATTCCTCTAACATTTCTTATAATACTGATTTGGTGGTGATGAACTCCTTTAGCCTTTGTGAGTGTGGGTGTATGTGGGTGTGTGTGTGTGTGTGTATGTGTGTGTGTGTGTATGTGTGTGTGTGTGTGTGTGTGTGAATGTGTGTGTGCGGTCTGGGAAGCTCTTTATTTGTCCTTCAATTCTAAATGATAGCTTTGCTGGGTAGAAGAATCTTGGTTGTAGGTCCTTACTTTCTATCACTTTGAATATTTCATGTCAATCCCTTCTGGCCTGCCAGTACTAAATGTTTTTAAAAAGGGCCTAGAAGTAGAAGTGCACCTGTTATTATATAAATTATTATTTATAAGCTTGGATTGCTCCTCATGTGGTCATAAATTTACATGACATTTTCTTAGTCAGTCATGGGAATACTCTTCCTGGTTTGCATTTCTTTGTATGTTAAATATATTTGCTCTCATATGACTATTAGTTGAAGTATGCTATTAATTTTTTAAATTGTGTATCTAGTAAATCCCTTGACTAAAAGAATGTCTAATATGATACATGCCATCATGTGACTAGTGGTATTATAACAAAGTTAATTAAAGCACAGGTATATTTTTATCTACACAAAAAATTAGTTTAATAGGATTTAGAAAGACTTAGAAGTTACTCCATTCCAAGAGAGTGTTCGTTTCTGCTCAATTACACTCAAATTAGACATTCTAACTCAGGGGCAACAAGTATATATGGATATTTTTAC
>NW_006436543.1:764248-767709 GCF_000325575.1 Pteropus alecto | reverse complement strand
TTAACTGCAGGGAGTCTCTCTATTGCAGGCAATTTTTTTCCCATTCACAGG
Source organism: Pteropus alecto (assembly GCF_000325575.1). NCBI lineage: Eukaryota > Metazoa > Chordata > Mammalia > Chiroptera > Pteropodidae > Pteropus > Pteropus alecto. The sequence goes on along the minus strand of NW_006436543.1, from coordinate 767,658 downwards.
CTTAACCATAAAATTTAGCATGCTTCTCAATGCAAGCAACAACTTTCTGTGTTCCTTCAACTGCTCATATTTAGAAACTCATGTATCATTATCCTGTTTGATAGCATTGTATTTGTCATCGAACTTGTCATTTGACATTTATCTTAGCCCATTTGGACTACTATAACAAAACATCATACACTAGGTAGCTTATGAACAACAGAAATTTATTTTTCACAGTTCCGGAGCCTGGGAAGTCCAAGATCAAGGTGACAGATTCAGTGTCTGGTGAGGACTACTTCCTGATTCGTGGACTGCCATCTTCTCTCTGTGTCCTCAAATGTTAAAAGAGGCTAGGGAGCTCTCTGAAGTCTCTTTTCCAGAGCACTAATCCTGTTGATGAGGGATCCATCCTCAAGACCTAATCACCTCCCAAAGGTCCTACCTCCTGACATCATTACATTGGGGATTAAATTTCAGCATATAAATTTGGGGCGGGGGGTACACAAACATTCAGTCTATAGCTAAATAAATCTCTAACCATGTTATATTTCATATGGTCAGAGATTTATTGTAGCTATAGACTGAATGTAATATAACCAAGGAAAACAATTGGGTACCATAGCAAAGATGATGTCTCAAATCCTGAATTTGTATGGTTTGGGTACTGTTTGAAGCATGCCCTATATATTAGAACAAATGACTAGTAAAGGCAGTGAAAGACCAAAAAGTACTTAGAATACATCCAAATTAAGTTATGGAGGTTAAGATAAGGAGGCCTTGATTAGTAGTTAGATCTGCTTGAAGTATTCCAGCTAGACATTAGCTTGGTCCTGGTAATGAATTTAGAAAAAAGAAATGAAATCATCAAATTCTGTTTAATGAAAAGTTCCCTATTTAAATCACAATACAAGTTTTGAAGAATTATAACCTTGGTACTGAGCTAGTCATACTAAAAAGATAACAACCTTATGTAGTTTAAGATCCACAACTGTTAATCAATAAACTCTTTAAAATACACAGTGGAAAAAAAAACTTCCAGTTTAGTCTGAGCCACCATTTGATTTGATGTAAATGATACATTAATTAACAATAACATTTTAATTAATTAGAGTTTGTAAAGAGGCTATTGTGCAACAGTGGATGGGGAAAGAAAAATGTAGCTTTCGATCTCTCTCATTTCATTCTGAGTAGACAGTTCTTTGAAGCTGGGAAGAAGCTGAGATCAGTCTTCATATTAAATTTTTCCTTTACTCTTTCTGTCCCACGTTCCCTGCCTGTCCATGCAATATAGCAGGGGATGTATAGGAAAGGGTCTTCTCTTCTCACCTCCCTCGTCCTTTCCAAGTTACCTAGAAAGCAATCTCTTGGACTCAAGTTTGATAAATTAGTGCTATAGAAGCAAACAAATATAAGCATTGATTTTGAAGGAGTTATTGAGAATTTTTTAAAAATATACTGAGAATAGGAATGGCATTCTTTCTTTCTGGTTGGCAGTAGTTGTCTAAGTCTCATCCCTACATTAATATGGGTGCTTTCACTTACCTTACTTTCCTTACTGATGAGAAGATTCCCCAACATTGAACAAAAAAGATTTATTTTCCAGGTTCCACTTGATATGTTCGCAGGATTGTTAGCAAAAGGGCACTGTCTTCTTAGGAAAAGCAACTAAATTGGAAGTAGGCAGAATCATTATTAGGAAGAATGAATACTGTAAAGTGCCAGATATGGTTACTGAGGTATTACAAAAAATGTCAATAATCTTATTTTTGTAAAACACTTTAAAGTTCTCAAAGAACCTTCAAAATTATTTTTTGATCCCACCAGATGAAGAGACCATCTTCTACAGAGGTCTTTCAGGAACTATTAAAAGACTTTATAAAATATACACACTGTGGTTACAACTGAGTTATGAGTATGTGTATGTATATCTGTGTATATTCAGTTTTTTTATAGCTATTTCTATACACACATATGGAGAAGAACTTTAAGATGATATTCAAATATGGAAAAATAGTCTTTGAATTAGAATGATAAGATTATAAATAAATATTTTTTCTCTTATACTGTTTTAGAGTCATCATGCTATATATTTAGTTTAAAACTATTTTAACCCTTATATCCCAAGTGATTTGAGGTAAGTTCTGTCCACAGTAAGATTCCCTCCAGTTTGGAGGCAGGGAGAGAAGAGATAGCATCTAAAAACCCTTTCTTATCCTAGAAGCCAGCCAGGCATGTGGAAGAAACAGCAGAATCCAAGAGTCCACCTAGCTAGGGAGATGTCTCTCTCTCAGTTTCTCTCTCTCTCTCTCTCTCTCTCTCTCTCTTCTCTCTCTCTCTCTCTCTCTTTCCTTTTCTCCCTCTCTCACTTTTCTCTCTCAGTTATACTTTATTTCATTAGAATTTACTATGTGCTAAGAACTTCACATACATTATCACATTTAATTCTACAACTTTATGAGGAGGATACTATTATCACTTTATTTTGCAGATAAGCAAGTGATATAATCATCCAAGGTCACACATACACAAAATTGTATAGCCAGAACTTGAACCAAGGACCCCTGACTCCCAGCCCATGCCCTTAGAATAAGATCTAAACTCCCTTGCCTTGACTAACTGTCTCATGTTGTCAGGCCCATGCTTATCTCTTCAACCTTCTTTTACAACCCTCTTCAACTCCAACCAATGCCCCGTATTTACCATGATCCGGAGACATCTCCCCAGATGTCTTTCCTGCCTCAGCATATTTACATTTGCCTCTGCTTGGAAAGCCCTTCTCCTGGTCCTTACCAGGGCTGTATCATCACTTCTCAGATCTCCACCTAATATGACACTTTTGAGTGGTCTTCCTGACCACTCCAGGTAAAGCTGCCCCCTTTTCTCCAAAGTTGCTATCACATTATCTTGTTAATTTTCTTCATAGCACTTATCATGCTTAGTTAATCTTTTATTTATTTCTTTACTTATGTATTGTCTATCTCTTCCCTCAAGAATGCAAACTTCATGAGGACGGATACCTTGTTTGTCTTTGTACCTCTGTGTTTCCATACCTGGCACAGGGCCTGACATATAACAGGTTGAACAAATACTAACTGCCTTCAACCACTAAGCCACATTACCTGGGGGCAGGGAAATCAATGAATTATTCCTTGCATAAAGATAACGTAAGTTTAAAAGATTTTATAAATAGCATATGTCTATTTTTTTACCCACATTTTATTCAAATTTAAGCCACTTAGAGGATATCTGTACATTTATTTCCCAGTTCCTCACATTTCTGGCTTCTTAGCCTTCAGGTTTCAGCTCAAATGGCATTTTGCCAGAGCCTTCCCTGATCCTTCTCTCTGGAGCCATGTCACACACCCCCACACACACACTTCTCCCATCCACCACTCTATTTTGGTTCACTTATCACACTCTAGCTTTGT